>NC_139335.1:34840000-34905000 GCF_056507025.1 Lutjanus erythropterus | reverse complement strand
GTAATTATGCATGTTCCATATGCAAACACTGCATCCTTACTGCAGCGGCCCTGGTTTGATTCCAGTCAGGGTAGGGAGGAGGCTTAAGTGTTTCTTAAGCAGAGGAGAACATGACAAAGAACTGATGAGTGACAGTGAGTTAGTAAAACGCTATGGATTGGACTGTGCAGGGATAACATTTGTGGTCGATCTCATGAGAGACGTGCTCATGTAACAATAATAATGATCAACTTTTTTTTTTATGTACCACTTTTTTAATGTTACTAAGTACTTTACAAGATAAAATAAAACTAGACAAGGCTGATAAATCTTCCTTAACAACAATAACAATAACACTATGATGCCATAAATTAAAGTGATCATAACAGGGAGACTTTGGTCTGTTACAACTTTCCATCAGCAGAGTGATCACACAATTACAGTGCTTTCACAGTCTTACATGGTGATACAGTTGATTTCATTTCCACTGGATGCCCACATCTGCCAGGCTCACAAAATGGCATTCATGGACACAGGAAGTACAATTAGGCTTACAAAGTATTCAGTTCTTAAAGGATAACTTCAGTATTTTTCAACCTGGGTCCAATTTCCCCATGTGTATGTGTGTGCATGATTGATGGGGACAACTCATTTTGAAATTGGTCCAGTATTGAGGGATGCAGATGCAGCCAGCAGTCGCGAAACAAGTTACAACAGTATATATGGGGGTAAATGCCTCCTGTAAAAGTTCATGCATTGAAAGTGCTTTTTTTCCACCACAGACCAGCTCAGATCACCAGTGTAAACTCTGTTAACAGCATGCAAAGCACATCTCTTAACCTTCACTTACTCCAGGCTGTGTGTGACAAAATTTCATGGGATCTTAGTGTGTTGCCAGAAGAAAACAAAGGAACCATGACTGAGAGCCGGTCAGAGTGGAGTTGGTTGTCCCTGAGTGCAGTTGAGAGTTTCACTATATCGATTAAAAAAAAAAAAAAAAAAAAAAAAAAAAAAAAAAAAAAAAGATGCTGAAGTTGTGGCTAATTGTGCTACAAATTGATGCTAACATTCCTGTCCAGACACTGCATCTTGCAGACCATCGGGTCTGCAGTGTCCCAAGATCACTACTGCCAGCCCAAGAAGAGAATACATCCGATTTTAACTCATATGCTACAAGTGTTTAAAGCGGCAGAAAAATTCCTCAAAGTTAAAAGTGTTTGGTGTAAATCATCCCCGCTATGGAATAATGGTGACCTTTTATCTAGGGGGATGTTGAGAATTTATTTTGAGGGAATATATTATTTGTAAGGATTAATAAATTAGAATATAAGTTACTGTTAATATTCATAAATAGTTAGAATGTAGTTTAATAAGGGACTGCATTTTTTCAGTTCATTTGATTTAGACTTAGATGTAATGGACTTCAGTACCCAGGATGCTCTAGGAAAAAGTGTGGACGCGACGTGATGACATCATTGTTGTTGTTGCTAGGCAGCCATGCTGTGCCTCTCGTGTAGCGCACGCTAAATGTATGTTTCCTTTTTTTTTATTCACTAAAGAACGTCTAATTTGAATCAAGAGTCTCGCTTCGTCATTTTTTAGTAATAAGTTGAATCTGCAACAGGGGAAACCTTTTACTAACAAAGCCTGGGAAGATAAAGGTATTACAACAAGATATTAATGGGGCAAGCACAATCCTTAAGTTCCATACAATATTGACAAACATTCTCTTTTAGGGTCAGTTTGTTAAGCCTATAAAGTTCAGTGGGAATCAGCCTTACAAGAACATCCTATTTTAAGTTGGATACAGTGTGCTCCAGATGAATAGTGGCTTATATATATGACAAATTAAACTTGCTTGGCTTGGGGGAGAGACATAGCTGAGGTGGAAAAAGAACTGAAATGGGTTGTAATTTGGAATAACGTTGCTGATGCCTCCTAAAACCCAAACCATCAGTATATATACATTTGAAATTTTGTCGTAGAGCATACCTCAAAGGGGACCTATTATACTCATTTTCGGGCCTTTGTATTTGATTTCTGGACTCCTATAGAGCAGCAACACACGATCGCCCGCACAGAAAGCTTTGTAGATCTTCAGGACGCTGTGCCTCTCGCTGCATCTCTTCCTTGTATTTTCTACGTCCCGCGAAAACGGTCTGTGTAATTTACTCCACCCCCCCGGCCCTGCTCCATGTACGCCTCCCGCCGAGCCCACTCCACTGTGATTGGTCGCACTCCCGAGGACTTCCGAAGGGCTGGCGAGCGCTGCCGAGCCAGGCTACCGGCTAATCCAGCTTCGTACTGGCCCATGTTGACAAAACAGTCCCCTGTAACGTACCGTAGACAGACAAACACGGAGATATTTTTCTTTTGCTGGCCGGGAAAAAGCAACTCTATCCACTTCTGCCTGGTGCTTGCCTCTTTAGGAAAGCTAAACAAAGGTAATTTTCCCTCACACCCGAACAAACATTTTCTGGGAGCCATTGCTCAACATGCTAACACTGTGAAATCGTTGTAGACAGCAGAGCAGCGCACAGCGATGTAACTTCCGAAGCAGAGCGGGGGAGCGGGCAGGCCTAGAGCATATGCCTGGGTATGACCATATAAGTAAGTCTGGCACACATTAACATCAATGTTACTAGATCGTTAAAAAAGACAGTAAAACACAGCGTGCAGAGCCATCCAAAACAGCTTGCAGGGCTCACTTCCAAATGCATGAACCTCATTATCTGACGCTTTGGAATCGTTTAACATGAGTATCCGACATTGTGACAACATTTATAGGTCAAAAAAGAGGAAAAGCATAATAGTTCCCCTTTAAACCGAGAATTAGGCATCAAATAGGACTAGCCCCTGACCCATACTGTTCTTTCTGTTCCCACAGAACTGTTGGCTCCTTTATTCATGTTGTATGAAAATGTCCAGGGATTCTAGATTTCTGGGCAAAAGTTGTTAATACCCTGGCAGGACTAATTGGGGTGGTATTACCAATGCTGTACATCCTGCTGTACATCTTCTAAATGACGATTCCTGTCTCTTATTTCTCTTTTTCTAATTCTAACAACATCTTGAGATTTAATTTAGTCTTTCTCCTGCCGTCATCATTACTGAGTTTTGTTGGAATGAAAGAGGGAGTGCTTGCTAGGGCTTGTTACAGAGTGCCTGGATGACGCATTTCTGCTTTTGCATCAATCCCAGTTAAGAGTGGGTACTGTACTTGGTTTCCTTCTGTGAGGAACACAGCATGGGGCCAGTCGCATTTTAGAAAAGAAGAAACAACAACAGCTGACTTCAAAGTAATGACAACCTTTCTAGAAATGTGGTACAATCATACAAGAGTACAATATTTGTTTCCAGAAAAACAAATACTCAAGTAAAGTACAGTACTCAAGTAAATGTACTTTCTTACTGTCCACCCCTGCATATTTGGAGTGGATGATTTTGTACTGTAAATACTTACAGTGTGCAAGATTTATGCAGGATCTGCTACTGTCTCTAAAGACTGGAACGGTTTGTAGACTGCAAAGCAGTGCAGTCATGAGTACAATTATTGAAAAGTCATTCATCGGTAGATGTGTTCTGAACATGTGCCTCCTTGAACCTGCTGTAAGTGCCAGTGGGGGACAGGTACTTGCTTCTGATAGCAGTGATGATCCAGCTTGGCAGCACTCTTCTGTTACCACAAACAAGACGTTCTCCTCTGACAGCCCACTCCAGCACCACATGATAGGCTGCAAGTCTGTACTGGCTGGATGAAAGGAAAGGGTTAAGATGATTTAGAAATGTCTGAGGGCAAACTAATGCATGCAACAGAAAAGGTGCATCTGTCAAACAATTCTAGGTACAGATATTACATGCATGAAGACATATTATTGATACTTACTCAATGGATAGTTGACCATTTGGTCCCTGTGGTTTTGGTTGCCTCCTCCAATTTATTTTGGGCACATGAAAGAAGGTATCCAGCACTGCCCTGCTGGTCAGAGGGCGGAAATCCTGTAAGGTGGTGTGGTGGAAAATCTGAAAATTAAGACAGACCCCATGACCAAGATTGTCTTTGTGGTGTTTTAATCGAGCTTTGCAAAGGATCAGTACACAGTCACATTCAAAGTGTAAAAGGAACTGATAATCAAGTCAAGAATGTAAATCTGTCTTACAGGGTTAGGAGATGAAGGAGGTTGGGTCAGGATGGACCTGAACTGCTTATCGGGAGAGTCGGGATGTGATTGTGTTATCAGAAGTTGTTCTTCCAAAGGGAAAACAGCTGTGTGTTCAAGGACCAGTAACCAGTTAGTGCCTGACAGAACATGAGAAATAACTAAGAGGAACAACAGTGACCAGTTTGGTGAATAATTTTCCCACCACAGTGGTTACACAGCGTTGGGTAATTTCTCTATCATCCCTGGACACATCAAGACCATAAATACTGGGCAACAGGTCCCACTCGTTACAACACAGACATTCTTCCTCTGTGGGCATAGGGTCACAGCATTCAAGGAGCACAATCAGTCTTCACAGATTCACAGACATGCAGCAGCTGCTTCACCCTCGTCTGCCCGTTGCCCCTCTCTCTCTATCCTCATCCGCTCTTTGTTTGTAGGAACTCAAACTCCTCATCCGTATACTCGGGCTCAAATAAATACTGGCAGCCACTGAAATCAAAGATCTCATCTACATTCTCCAAATCAGGTAAATATTTAGCCATGACACTTCAATCGGCCTAGTAAACTCTCACCTGTACTATGGGACAACCAACTGACTTTTACAAGTCATGGCTCCTCTGTTTTTTTCCAGTAACAAGCAAAGATCCCGTGAGATTTTGTCACACACAGCCCGGAGCAAGTGAAGGGTAAGACAGACGCTTCGCATGCTGTTGACAGAGATAAAACAGGCGATCTGAGCGGGTCTGTGGTGAAAAAAGCACTTTCAATGCAACAGGACGCATTTGTCCAATGTATACTGTTGTACTTATTTTGCAGCTGCCAGCTGCATCTGCCTCCCTCAATACTGGAAACAATTTCAAAACAAGCTGTCTCCATTAAGGCCAAGGTTTAAAATTTCCAAAGTTGTCCTTTAATACTCACTCGTAATTACACCATATCTAGATGGAGACAACATTCTATGAAATTTACTGACCATTCTATGGCCATTATCACTAAAGGCTAAAACACACCGTGCCACACTGCATCACCCTCGTCCAAGACACTGTGCTTGGAATATATCTCGACCTCAGCATCTCTGACCCCCCATCTTTGCCCTCAAGCTAGCGTGTGTTGTCAGACTGAGCTCCTGTCAGTGCAGGAGAGCAGAGACAGTGGTCTGAAGAAGTGTGTGTGTGTTAAAGTGATAGTTCACCCAAAAATGAAATTTCACTCATGCCATTTACACCATGTTTTTAGCCTAAATGTCATCTGTAGCCTCTCAGACCGGATCTGTGTGCACACGCCTGAAGCAGGTACACAAGCTCTCGCCCAAGTGGTGTAGCTGCAGCAAAGAAATGATGTTCCTCTTCTATATCAATCCTCGAACATTTTCTTCTTGGTTGAAAGTTTGCAAAGTCAACTGTACGCATAACAAGTCACTATTTCTGAGAAGATCTCGCTCTGTCTGAGTTGCTTCCAGGTAGCATGTAAACACAGGTGTGAAAGTATCGCAAGACCTTGTATATCTCGTGTTGCGCCGCTTGGGCAAGAGCTTGTGTACCCACTTCAGGCGTGTTCAAGCAACTCCGGTCTGAGAGGTTACAGTTGACATTTAGTCTAAAAATATGGCGTCTTTTTGGGTCAAATTTTAATGTCTCAGCTTACGGACACTTGGGTTACACCACACAAAGAGTATGGAGACATTTTGTGGGGTTTTTTTGTGTTCTTTTTTACATCTTAAAACTGGTCACCATTCACTACAATTGGCCGCAACGCTGTTTTCCACTGAAGCTCCAGTGTTTTGTGAACTGGAGATCTTCACCCATCCTCACATCAGCACAGGGATGAGTAGATATCGAGAGAAATTTAATTTGTGGGTAAACTATCACCTTAGGCTCTCAGTACTTTCTAACCTCTAAATGAATGACTGTGGATTAACGTTTAGGTTCTCTCCTGTGATGCTGTTTATACATTTAGGTCACTGCTTTATTTTACCATTTCTTCATGTTCGCTTAAGAAGTAATGGCAATTCTTCAATTTGTGTTTAACATTGTAGAGAAAGGCTATGTAGCAGTAGGTTTGGGCCAAAAATACACGCATATGTGTAAAGCCATTGATGGAATTGTACTTTTGGAACTGGTTCTTAAGTGGGTTAACAGGGTGTCAAGGCCCATCCCTTATCTTGGGGCTCTCGAGTTGCTTACCTGGTAAGCAACTGGTAGTACCTGGTAGTGCACATGCCCCATATGCAACACTTAAGTCCTTACTGCATAGCCCCTGGTGCATAGCCCCCTCTTCTGTGCTTTGTTCTTGCTACATGCCACAGCTTGTCCTGTTATTGAAAAAAAGAGAAAATTATCATATTACATATGTGAGAGTGCTGTTTGTGGACTACAGTTCAGGTTGTAACACCATAGGGCCCTTCAGACTCATCAGCAAGTTAAAGAATCTGGGCCTGAACAGGTGATGGGTACCTCCCTCACCCGCTATGTGGTGTGTGTGCGTGAGTGTGTGTACATGTGTGCATCTTTGTAGGGGTAAAACTATATGAGTTAGTGGTCCTCATTGCATGTTTGCATTCACTCTGCTTCATGTGGATGTGAACCACAGAGATACAATGTGAGCTTAATGCTGAAGTTCAAAGCCACTCGATAACATCAATCACACGTGCACTCCGTGTAATGCATACATGTGTATCAAGGACCCAGGTGCAGAGAAAACAAAAACCAAGTCGGGAAAAGTTTGAGTCTGTGACTTCAGACGCATTAAATTTGCACATGGGAATCAATAGTGGAATTGGAAATCTCAATTCTTAATGATTCTGGAGTAATCGTAATTTTGGAACTGGTTCTTAAGCAAAACCGGGTCTTAATGCGCATCTCTAATAGCTACTGCTAAATTTTGTAGGCTACTTTTACAGTATGGCTTACAATTTATTCAAAAGATATTATCTTAACCCTTGTGCATTCCTTAATAAGTACAAGCCGGTTTTCAGCATGACCTGCCCTGACTGGTGACCGGCTGGTCAGCGTCACATATCCCATTCTGTGCCCGTCATTGTCACACACGAGTTCTGCACGATGGTCACGTCATCAGAAGAGACAGAGAGACAGAGAGACAGAGAGGGAGAGAGAGAGAGAGAGAGAGAGACTTTGTGTGTGTGGTAAACTCATGGACTCTCAGACTTTGTGTTTTTCTGTTTTTCCTGCACCTGTGTCCTTCATGCAGCTGTCTGTTTACATCAGGGGTGCCCACACTTTTTCGGCTTGCGAGTTACTTTTAAAATGACCAAGTCAAAATGATCTACCTACATTAAAAATGAGGAGGCAGACTCACAGCCCAGTCCACCCACCCCGAAAATGATCAAGACAGCAGCAGCACCCCCAGATTGTGACCCCTGGGACCAGGACATCAGCTGTGCACCTGCAACTCAAGCTGACGTCCCAGGTCAAAATGCTAGTATTTCAGAGGCACCGCATCAAACAACTAGCTTCACATTTCCGGGAAGGTCATTTGGTAAAGAAACGTTTTGTCGGTCATTCAGTGCGAGCTGGTTTAGCAAATGGAGATGGCTCCATTATATTGAGGACGGCGATCGCGTTGTTTGTTTCATGTTCATGGAGATGTTTTGGACAGTCTGGACATTGGCAGCCTAATGAGGAGCTTCATCAGCACCAACCTGGAGAGGAAAGCCACATTTGGAGTTGTGTGACGCCGGTCAGACACTTTTCTTTTCTAATGCTGCCGCCGCGCAGCACACGGCGCCTTTACACACAGAGTTCAGCACCACAGTGACATGGACAGCAGCCGTGACAAATTGTTTATGGTTGACAAGGTGATCGGCACCATGGACAGTTATACAGACAGATTTTTGCAGTCTTAATTACTGTGCGGGTATTTTTTAATCATTATTATGAATGCAGGGAGTTGCGAGTGCAGCGCAGAGCTTTTTTTTTCTCAGCCCCCCCCTGCTGAGAATATGTTCCCGCGGCTATGTCTCACACTGGCTGCCCTGTACGTCAGTCAAGTGGCAAATGCCATACTGGGGACGGATGATAGGCTAACATCTAATTTTCTTGTTGAATGGCATGTGATCTACCCACACTACGTGTGTGACCGACTTTCAAGATGGCTGACTTTTTGTTTGTGCGATAACTTTTGAACGGGTGGACAGATTTGCACCAAATTTTGTGTGCTAACACTCTATAACAGGTACATGAACTGATTAAATTTTGGAGACCAACGCTTTCGACATGGCCGCAAAATGGCCACCTGACAGACCTGTCTCTGAAAACACACTTATGCCAATGACTTGGTCAATTTTAAAGCTTTTTTATATTTGACCTTGATATATTTTTGAATAACTATGTTGGATACTATTAGGTAATAAAGGTAATAGCTCTTTCCTTGCAATCTTTTCTCATTAACTGTATAGTGTATCAATAGAGCCATAATTCTCAAACTCCTGAGACACTTGCAAATAGGATTTATAATGAATCAATGGTTTCAATCAGGTGTAGGGAACACAAAAAGTCTGGAAACTTTGCCGCGTGACAACCATCGGACCTCCGCATGGAGCAATAAGGCGTTATGCTCCGCTCCCATTTCCTCACATAAAGATGCAAATATGCGGCTTTTCAAAGGTCTTGTCTTTACAAAGTTTACCATGCGCACAACATCATCCAACACAAAGCCTTAGCGACGAACGCCTCGCGGTGCAAAAAACAGTGTGTAATGATTACATCTGGGTGTCTCTCTTTCACTCTGCTAATGAAGCCTTTGGTGCGCCCGACCATGGCTGCTGCTCTATCAGTGCAGACACTTGTGCAGTTTTCCCACTTAAGTCCTCCTTGTTCAAGATATTCTGATGTGACCCGACAAATTTCCTCTCCTGTTGTTTTTTCTGGCAATGCCTTGCAAAATAGGAAGTTTTCTCCGATGGCGTCTCCATCCACAAAACGCACATTGGCCAAGAGTTGAGCATGTCCACTAATGTCCGTAGACTCATCAAGTTGCAATGAAAATTTCCCACTGATGCATATCTTTTCCAAGACAACACTTTCGATGTCTGCAGACATGTCATCAATACGTCTGGCAATTGTGTTATCTGAGAGAGGGATTTTGGCTACTTCTTTAACTGCAGCAGGGCCAAGCATCTTGTTCACAATGGCTTTACAGGCAGGTAGTATAAATGTCTCTGCCACAGTGTGTGGCTTTTTTTGATTTGGCTACGAGTTCAGCTACTAAGAAGCTAGCTTTGAGAGCTCTCTCAGACACCTTTGTGGTTTTTCTCATTAAAGTTAGCCGTTTCTCAGTGTGTTCACGCAGGCGAACAAAATAGTCTGTGCTCTTGTTTTGAAGTGATGGGTGTTTCGTTTGCAGATGGCGTTTAAGCTTGCTTGGGATCATGGCACTGTTGGATAGCTTTTCCCCACACACCAAGCATAATGGGGTGGGCGCAGTCAGATCACCGGTGAAAGTAAATCCAAATGAAAGATAACTTTCGCTGTATTGCCTCGAGCTCACCGTTTTTGCTTTCTTTTAACCACCACTTGTACTAGGCTCTTCATCTGGGTTAGAATTTTGTCTAGGGCCCAGTTCGGAGTCTGCATTTTTCCTTGTCAAATATTTATCCATCGCTGCTGTCACTGCCACCTCTCGCACGCATCACTAATTCTATTAAGGTCATTATTGCGCTCCCTACTGCCACCTATTGACCTGGAAGAGTATTTGATTACTCTGCCATGCTCTGCCATGCAATGTAGTCACTAGCAGGCATTGTGCACCCCCCCGGATAATTTCCCATGGCACACCTGACAATCTCTCACAGCACACTAGTGTGCCACGGCACAGTGGTTGAAAATCACTGGTATAAACAACCAAGATCAACCAACATAAACAACACAAACATAATATATTATCCATTAAAAAAAAATCAAATAAGCAAATAAAAAAGGACATTGTCCAACATTGGACAACACAAATTTGCTCAAACAACTTCAAAGCCAAAGATCATCAGGCCTGCAAAATCAAATAGGCCACTCCTTCAGACCAAAACTCCTTATCTGTACAGGAAGATCAGGGTTAAACGTTAGGGGAGATCCAACATAAACGACAGACAGGTTATCTAGGTGTTTTCTCACATCCTTCCACATCAATACTGTGTTGTAAATGATTGTGTTATGATCAAGGGAAGTTATTTGGTCTAAATTGTTGATAAAAGGCAGGGATTTAAGTCTCCTGGGATAACATGCTAGAGACTGGAGACCAATCCATAAAAGTTTCTTGCATATTTGTAAACCAATCTAACATCATTTTGAGCTGAGCCGACCAATAGTCGACAGCACAGGTTTTGGTGTTTTTTGTTTTTTAACAGCCAATTAGAACACGTGTTATTGTTTTTTTAACAACTGCCAATCGTAGCACAGGGATTTTACAAGATCAGAGGGGTATACTATGAAGCAAGCTCAACACAGCCAGGCTTTCTTTGCATGATCTGGATCAACAAAGCCTAAAACTTCAATCAGAGATAACGGGTATTACGATGATGGTTATCAACTTGCTTTGTTAATCCAGGTTCTCATTTTAAAGCTTTGTGCGCGCTCACATAAAAGGGCCGTTTCTTGCATCATTTGACTCTTCTTCCACATGAAATGAAGCGATCGCAAGCCAATTAAGTCAAAATCATCAAGTTGTTATAATTATGAGCTGTGGAAAATATACAAAATACATTACAGCAAAAAGCAACATTGTTGCTGCAAATAAAGCAGGAGAAGAAGTATGCTGTCAGAAAATGACTGATGGACTAAATGCGGTCTTAATGCTGCGGTTTATTCTAACATGAAAACTGCACATTAAACGATAAAACTCCATACAGCAGATTTAAACATGATGAAGTCTGTCTGACACTGTCCTTTGATGACAGAGACATGGAAATCACTTAAGTTTTTGACCAAACCAACGTAAAATGAGTGAAATTGATTTTAGACTGTCTGTGATAAATGATGATGAATTTTATAATCAGTGATCTGAGCTGCAATATCATGGAGACAAAACAGATGACAGTAAAAAGTATTCAAAGTGTCTGTAGTTGCTTCATCATTATTTTACTGTGTGGATTATATACCATGTCAATTTAAAGTGTTAATATGATCTGGAGCAAACGGGAAAAATGACTCTGCATCACCATTATATGGATTCGTTCAGTGATATTACAAACATACAGCTCAGAAACGTTTCATTTTTAATGTCTTTCCTCAGTTTAAAAGCTATATCACTCATAAACAACCTTGTTAGGACAATAATTAGTTAAAGAACAGCGCGTTTTACAGACAATTTAATCTGAAACTCTGAACATAACCTGCTCCCGACCAGGTTATGAGTTTAGCATAAGTTACCATGGTTATCTAGCCAGGTTAAAAGAGTGCCACCTTCGTGACACTGAAAATCTTGGCTTTAGACTCAACATAGCTTGTTAACCCATTAATCTCGCTTCGTAGTACACCCCTCAGATAAAAGAAGAGGGGGATTATACAACAGCATAGCAAAACACAGGGAATTTTCTATGAGCACAAGAGTTGTTTTTGTTTTATTTTGCTAACCCTAACCCTTGTTGCAACAGTCAGACCCTTTACAGCTGCCAACCACGAGACAGGTGGGTTTTACATCAGCCAATGATGGCAGCCAATCACAGCACACGAACAAATAAAAGAACACAGTTTTTTTCTTTTTCTTTTTCTTCTTCTTTTTTTTTTTTTTTTTACAATAACCAATCACAGCACAGAGGGATTTTTCATCAACCATCCATGGCACAGGGGGTTTATACAACAGCCAATCACATCATAGGTGATTTTTGACAGTCAATCCAAAAACTGGGTTTTCTCTACAAGAGTAAATAAGAGAGCAGGAGCCAGTTTCAACACAGAAGGATTTTACAAAAGCCAACTCCAACACGGAGGAGTTTTAAATCAGCATTTGACAGCACAAGAGAGTTTTACAACAGCCAGACTCAACACATTGATTTGACTACAGAAAATCAAAGCACTGTTGCCTTTTGTAATACCCAATTACATCACATGGGGCTTTACAGCCATCAATCATGAGACAGGGAGGTTTTACATAAGCCTATCACAACACAAGGGGAGTTTTATGACAGCTAGTCACAGAACAGGTGGATTTTACAATAGCAAATAAAAGAAAAGTTGTTTTTCCAATAGCCAATCATAACACAGGGGGATTCATCCACCAGTCACAACTGATGGGGGTTTTACAACAGCCAATTACAGCAAATGGGTCATTTACAACAGCCAATTACAACATGGGGATTTTTTTAAACAACCAATCACAGCACAGGGGGATTTTACAAGAGCCAATGATGGCACAGGTGTTCATTTTACAATAGCCAATTACAACACAGGAGGGTTTTTAGAACACAAGTGTTTGCTTTTTTTTAACCACAACCAATCACGGTACAGGGGTATTTTACAACAGCTGATTGAGTTTACAAAAGCCAATCTCAACACAGAGATTTTCCAAAACAAAATCAAGCACAGGTGAGTTTATATCAGCCAATTACAAAATAGGGGAGCTTTACATGAGCCAATCACAACACAGAGGGATTTTAAAATGGCCGGTCATAACACAGGAGGGTTTTACAACAGCCAGTCAAACCATTGGTGTATTTCACAACAGGCAATCACAGCACATAGGACTTTTCAACAGCAAATCACAGGAAAGGAGGGGTTTAAAGGAAAAGTTGACCCAAAAATGAAAATTTAGTTGTCATCTACTCACCCCCTCGTTTTTTAGTCCACAAAACACTACTGGACTTTCACAGGAAAAGAGCATTGCAGAATCCTCCAAACAATGGAACGGTGTGCAAGGGGACTTGGATTACACCAGTATGGAGGGATTTTATGTTTCCTCTCTCCCCAGTTGTTTTTTAGCGTTTGAAAACTGGTCACCATTCATTTACTTTGTTTGGAAGATTCCTGTCAAACTCCAGCAGTGTTTTGCAGACTAACAAAATATGCCCGACCCTCAATTGGCATAAATTTGAGTAGATAATGACAAAATTTTTTGGATGGACTATCCTTTTACATAGTGCTTTTAGCTGTGGGCTGTATAGTGTATATAGGAGAAAAATAGTGAACATGTTGTGCTTTTAACCAGCTCACTCATTTGAGACTCTAAATAAGTACGAAAGCATATACTGTTCAATACTGTTAAGTGTAAAAAGTGTTGAACATTGTTCTTTTCGACTTCCCACTGCGCAGCCGCAAAGATGGCAGCATAAAAGAAATTCACCCCCGACAACTTGGATTAAATAGCCCTGTAAAACTATTAAACTTGCTTCAGTTGACCTTAAACTACGGATAAGGGCGAAATCATGACGAAAGACAGGCAGAACAAAGTCAAAATCAAGAAATATGCACAGAATGTCGATTCACACGATAACTTAAGCCGAGAGTCCTCCCCAGCTAGCTGCAGCTCGCCAGCTAAGGCTAATGGAAAAGAAGGCACGGACACCGATATGGTCAGTCTGAATACCATACTCGCTGAGATAAAAAGTTTCAGACAAGAAAACAAGCAACAACTGGGAGAAATCAAAGAGGAGATAAGCAAAACCAAGCTGAGACTCGATGAGGCAGAGGAGCGAATTTTAAACACAGAGGAGAGGCTACAGTCTATGGAAGAAGTGATGAAGGAGCTAATAAAACTCCAAACTCGCCTGGAAGCAAAACAAACAGACCAAGAGGGAAGGTCGAGACGAAACAACGTTAGGATCTACTCCGTAGTGAAGGGGTCTGAGAACGAGTCTCCATCAATGATAAGCTTTGTTGAAGAGCTGCTGAAACATAACTTATCTCTGCCACCTGATATGGATCTCCAGATCAAAAGGGCGCACAGCGCACTTGGACCAGCACCGCGAGAAGGAGCTCCTCCGAGATCCCTTGTAGTAAAGTTTCTGAGCTACAGAACCAAAGAGGAGATTCTCCGAATAGCTTGGCAGAAGAAGGGATTTACTTGGAAGAATAAGCAAATTAATTTGGACGACTACGCACCGAGTATACTTAAGAAACGACAAGAGCATGCAGAGGCAAAGAGGATCTTGAAAGAAAAGGGAATACGATTCTAGACACCCTTCCCGGCCAGACTACGAGTCTTTTATGCAGACGGGACCCGCATCTACAACACCGCTGAAGAGGCAACGAAGGAGATGGCTGAGAAGGGGCTACCGGTCACTGTGCTTAAATCACCCGAGACCCTGTTGGAGCAGATCCAGAGGCTGACATGGGCTGTTAGCGGGAGACGGGGACAAACACGGGACTGCAAACAAGGAGGACCAACAATCAGAGACAAGCTCCAGAAATTCAGCTGGGATCCATTGCAGAAAGATCAGGATATGGCTGAGTAAAAATGAATATACATACTGCTTAAATGCCTACATTACATACTAGAACATGTCATGTTTAGGTCCATGCTTAAGCTGTAATTTACATACAGTAAGGACTCTTAAGTAGTTTTACATTAAATACAAATGTGATGAATAGGGCCGACTCAGCCGAACAAAATACTTTTTTTTCTTGTTCTTCTTTATTCCTTTTCTTCCTCTTCCATTCTCTATCTCTGTGCAATATTTTATTTCTTTAGCTATGAATAGCCATACTAGATAGGAATCAACAAGTCGGGGGAGCTGAATGTATGTCAGTATGGATAGAGTTTGCCATGAAGCCACAGTAAATTAGGGCCCTCACTTGAAAAGGAGGCGTTCCTCCGTAAAGGCTGTTTTGAAACATCTCACACAGGGTTTCTTCTTAAACCCCACCTTTGGAAGTTCTAATGAACAGTTTTGGGTTCTAACCAAGGTTTTTAGTTACTTTGTTCAATGTACGTTCGCTGCTGTTCAGTGCAGCAAGAGAGATGTCACACTAAAGTCATGTAAGAATTGTGAAATGTCTTATCACTATAGTAATGGCAAATAATCTTCATAACATAAAAGTGGTATCCTTTAATGTGAATGGAGTACCTTTAATGTGAATGGAGTACTTAATCCAGATAAGAGAGGTAAAATATTATCAAAATTGAGAAAGGAGGGAGCACGGGTGGCCTTTCTGCAAGAAACATATTTAACAGGAACAGAACATTTAAGACTGAAAAGAGGAGGATTTAAACATTTATTTTGCTCCTCCTATAAAATCAGGCCACAGAAGAGGGGCTGCCATTTTAATTAGACTTGCACCAATTTCAACTTTCTTGGCCGATTCCGATTTCCGATTTTTAAGGGGTCTGACCTACCGATTCCGAATTTGGCCGGTTCCGATTTTCAGTCTTTCTAAGAACTGTAATTGACAGCATTCACAAACATTTTTGCAACTTTTCTTGTAAATATGTTTATAATAAGACACTGACTATTAAATATTAATTTAATACTTTCTCCAAAATCATCCAGATTACAACCAGGCCTTATTATAATTTTATATTAAGATTATGAATCGGGTGAACCGGATTTCGTGGGATGCGATTTCACGCGATCTTTTGTGGAAGCAGATGTAAACAAACCGGAGACTAACGCGGTGCAACAGTTTGAAGTAAAACTTTGCCGTGAGAAAAACAAACAGAAGTTAAACGAGTCTGGATGAGAAAATGTTTGAGGAGACGCATCAACACAGGTTGTTTATTCTTCAGTCAGAACAGGAAGTGAGATTTGAACTGTCAGTCTGTGAACAGCAGTCTGCTGCTAGCTTGCTAGCATTAGCCTGAAGTGCGACATTGTCAGCTGCTCTGTCTCGTTGTAGACTGTCTGTCTTCTCTTTATCCTGTTCTTGGAATCTGTCGCTGACACCATCTTCAAGCAGACGTGTCAGAGTGTGTAGCTGTTATCAGCGCTGTGTTGACGTCACGGTCAGTTTGTCTGCTGCGCGCATGACGTGACCATCGTGCAGAACACGTGTGTGACAATGACGGGCACAGAACCGGATCTGTGACGCTGACTGGCCAGTCACCGGTCAAGGCCAGTCACGTGAAAACCGGCCCGATTCCGAGCATTGCCGATTAATCGATGCAAGTCTAATTTTAATCTCAAACCAGGTTCAATATGAACATATTTCAGAGCCCAAAGATAAAGAAGGTCGCTATGTGATGGTCATAGGAAGGATTGAAGGGATGATGGACACTCTTTAACTCCTCCAGGAAGTGATTAGTTATTCTATAAAAGATTGTTCGACATGATGTCGACTGAATCTCAAGGAGTGCTTGTATGTGGAGGAGATATGAACTTAAGGTTGTCCAGGATGGATTCATCCAAATATAACCCAGGACACAGTAATTCTATAATTAACAAAGTAAATTCTATCATGAAATAAATTGGTATTGTTGATGTTTGGCGGGATCTCCACCCAACTAGCCGAGACTACACTCATTTTTCTTCACCACATTCTACCTACTCAAGGATTGATTATTTCTTTGTATTTAAGAGAGACAGGTTCAGAATACAATCATGTGATATTGGAACTATTGATATGTCAGATCATTCACCGATAGAGATGATAATTAACATCAGTAATAATCCAAAATCCACACTGTGGAAATTTTATTCAAACATATTAAATAACCCCCAGGTAAAATAAGAAATGGAAAAGGAAATAGAAACCTATTTCAAAGAAAACAGTAATGGAGAGGTGTCCCCACCTATTGTGTGGGATACATATAAAGCAGTATTAAGGGGGGAAATAATTTCCTGTTCCTCATCACTAAAGAAACTCAAACAAGAGAGGCTCAACAATTTGTACAGTAAACTTAAGGAATTACAAAGAATCCATAAGAGTAGAGCAGAATTAGATAAGGCAGTAGCAATTAAGAAACTGCAAAATGAGATAGATGAGATATATTCTAATGAAATTAAAAAAAAAAAATGGACATTTCGGAAACAGGCTTATTATGAGGCAGGAAGTAAAGCTATGAAACTACTGGCATACAAATTAAGGAAACAGCAGGCAGACAATACTATAAATAAAATAAATAATGTCTATAAACAAATGTCCTAAAACAAAGAATATACAGTATAAACTGGAGGAGATTCAAAGTAGGTTTGAGGAGTACTATAAAGAATTATATTCACAAGCAAGACTAGATAGAAAAATTAAATACATAATTTCCTTAAACTTCTGAATCTACCTCTAGTTACACAGGAACAAAATAAAGCACTGGTTACTGAAATTACTGATAAAGAAGTTAAGGCAGCAATAACAAGACTTAAACCGCATAAAAGCCCAGGCTCGGATGGCTTTACGGCTGAATGGTATAAAACTTTTAGCGAACAGATAACTCCAAACTTGCGCCAGACTTGCAATTGGGCACTCAAAAAGGGAGAGATCCCCCCTTCATGGAGGGAAGCCATAATCTCAACAATACCAAAAAATGGTAAAGATAAATTAGATTGTAAACAATATCGACCCATTTCAGTATTAAACGTGGACTATAAAATTTACACCTCAATATTAGCTAGAAGAAAAGAAAAAATCCTACCATCCCTTATCCACCTGGACCAGATAGGATTTATCCATCAGAGACAAACTAATGATAGTCTAAGGAGAACACTGCACATTATGTGGCATATTCATCAAAATAAGATGGAAGCAATGCAGTGTTTCCTCTAGGATTTTTTTCAGCAGCGGGGGCAGGCGTTCCGTTTCTCTTCTTAGAGAAATATTTCAATAAACTCATCTGAAAAATGCAGTCAGTTGTTACATAATGGTGTGTAGATATTAACGTTAGCCTAATACTATCAATTAGTTTACTCACGTTAGCGACACTGAGTTGGCACCGGGCCAAATTAACTTAAACTACCGATAAGTTACGTAACGTTAGCTGGTCATCAACATATTGTGAACATCTGTTTAACTTGTAAAATCTATGTCGAGTTATCTCAAGCTAATAACTTACGTCTACCTCTTCTCCAGCCAGTAATTCGCTGCTTTATTGTTTATTTGTAATTCGGGAATTCGCTCCTCTGACTCTGCCCTGTCGCCTAGGTGCTTGACGCGCTTGACGACTGCGCCCCCCAAACAACACTAGTTGTAGTTATCTGCAGTTTACCTTAGTGCTCGCAAGTACCCGACAGGAGTCTGTTTTGAAGGTGGAGAGATGTGGCGGTGGTGTATTTGCGTCAACAATAAAAAAAAAAAAAAAAAAAAGGAAATTTGAAGGAGTGGCGGCTAGGATTTAGGAGTGGCAGGTCGCCACTCCTAAATGAATGTAGAGGAAACACTGCAATGCTTATAGGATTAGACGCAGAGAAGGCATTTGATTTAGTCAGATGGACCTTCCTGTATAAAGTTTTGGAGAAGTTTGGCTTCCACAAAACCTTTATTGAAGCTCTCCAAGCAATATACAATAATCCCACAGCAAGAGTTAAAATCAATGGCAGTGTCTCAAAATCATTTACACTGGAATGTTCTTGCAGGCAGGGCTGCCCCTGTTCCCCTCTCCTCTTTGCTCTCTTTATAGAGCCTCTCAGCCAGTATATTAGACAAAATGAAGAAATCAGGGGTATACATATAGCGGGAGGGGAACATAAATTATCGTTATTTGCGGATGACGTATTGATCTTTTTAACCCGGCCTCTAGTATCACTACCAACTTTGATGTCATCTTTGAAGAGATTTGGTCACCTGTCAGGATATAAACTAAATATCCAAAAAACCCAAATTTTGAATCTCAACTATGATCCACCAAATCACTTCCTAGAAAAGTATGATTTGAAGTGCGATAAGAAGTCAATGAAGTATTTAGGGGTTAATCTTACTCAGGATATCACAAACTTATTTGAAGCCAATTACATCCCTATAAACTCTAAAATTAAATTTGATATTTTTAGGTGAAATCGCCTACCATTCCTCAGTTTATCCTCCAGGATTGAGTCAGTCAAGATGGTTATTTTGCCTCGCCTGTTATACCTTTTCCAATCCCTGCCAATAAATATAACTGAACAGCAATTCATTGAATGGGACAAGTTAATTTCCTGGTACATCTGGATGGGAAAGAAACCAAGAGTAAAATACAAAGTAATGCAATTATCTAAAGAGAATGGAGGTCTAGCCTTACCAAACTTGAAAGACTACTGGAGTGGTGAAAAAAATCGATTATTAATTAATCGCGATTATGTTATGGACAAGTATGAATCAATTATAAAATTTTCAAAATCAATTATTTTTTGCATTATTTTATTTTGAAAAAATGCGGAAGTTGAACGTCACGCGAGCGCACCCAGTTCCAATTCGCAAGTGCGTGCAGCAGCCAGAGTGAGTGAGCCGTACGAGCAGGTGTGTAAAATGGACGAGGATCAACCAGCAACGAGCAACCAACGAGCAACCAACTAGGGCTGCAATGGGTCGCAGTTGATTCGTGTCCCGTACAGATCGCCCTCTACAATTCGGCACGCATGTGATCCGTGGACCACATGTGAGCATCATAGTTTTACTGTCACTGTTACTTTTGTATAAGTTATAATACCTGACATCTCAATGCAGACAAATGCTGCTGTGTGCAGCGCATCTCTGTAAAGAGCGACTGATTTAAAAGCCGTCACATCGCCTTGAGTGAAATCCAGACCATAACTTTTTTCACTGATGTAACTATGCTATCACCAAAGAAACAGATCATAAAACTGTGATGTTCATTGAAACTTTGGTGATATCAGCTGTCTTAACTTCTACACAGCTCCTCTCTGCTCACCAGAGCAGCTCTGTCTCGCCCCGTCTGTGACACAGTGTGTCTACTGATTGATTGATTGATCATGACTTCTAACCAATCAGATGTGCTGTGCTGTAGGCGGGACATTGAGCCAGACTACAGAGCGTAGTTGTGTATTATACTGTACAGTGTATAATGATCTAATAAATGTATAGTATATACGTAGTACAGCACTGTATGAATTGAAGTTTTTAATATTATTACCATTATCATTACTATTATCATTATTATTACATTACATAACTATGGTGATAATTACAGACAGACAAAGATCAAAACAAAGTTCATTTTTAAAATAATTTAACTCTAATCCCACCACTTTTTTTTCTTTTTTTTGCACTACACAGGAAGTGCTTTGAGTTGTTAATCAATAAAAGAGTTAAGTAATTCAGCAACTGACTGTTTTTTTTAATGGTGCAATAACTTTGTGGTGTATTTTGGGTTACTGTTGTCAAATCGAAAATCAATAATCGCTAAGCGAGAATCGTTAATAATCGAAAATCGGTTGGTAATCGAATCGGGACCTCAATACTCGTACTCGAATCGGATCGGTAAATCAGAAAGATTAACCACCCCTAAAGACTACTATTATGCAGCTCAATTAAGGCCCTTGGTGTGTCTTTGTAATTCACAGTTCAGGGCAAAGTGGAAGGAAAGAAGAAGTTGGGAAATCTATTGGATCATCAATACAAGCTATGATTGTAGACAGTAGATTGATGGACACCTTTACAGATAAAAACAATCCTTGGATACAAGTGGCTCTTAACACCTGGCAGAGGTTAGTTAAAAAGTAAAACCTGAAGGGTGTGGAGAAATTATGATGGTGTCCATATGATACTGACTTCATCCCAAACAAGACGGATACTGTAGTGGTATAATTTCATGCACCAGACTCGTTCCATCAGCTGTAGTTTGTGCACCAGGCTTGTAGTGGTATACTTTATGCATCAGACTCGTTCCATCAGCTGTAGTTCGTGCACCAGACTTGTTCCATCCAGGACAACATTCCCTTTTAAGGAAGATCATGATGCCCATCCAGAATGTTAATGAGGCTAGGGACCTTGAAGGTGCACCTGGTGTTTACCACACAGATAAGATATCAGACCAGCTGCTCTCATCATGTGATACACTAACTTGTATGATGTCATTTAATCAGTTCAGTGTTCTTTTCATGTAATGCATTAACCTGTATTATCATTTAACTATTTTTAAAAAATATAAGATTAATGCGTGCGAACCTAAGGGAGGCAGCAATTTGCTAAGAAAATGAATGACATTATGATCCCATAAGGTAAAATTTAATACACAATTATGTTTGCTTGTGAGCCAAAATGTTCAAAGTGGAAGGAGGCTCCTAGAGCCTCCAAAACAGTATATAACAAGGTGTTTTGCACCTCTTTCTTCAGTCTAAACCTGGGTTTGACTCAAGCTTGTTGATTTTTCCACCTAGAGAGATCAATAAACTTTGTGTGGCAGAACTTTGTTGCTCCTCCAGTGATTTTTCCAGGCTTTGCCTGATTCTTATTTTTGATGGATTAAACTTTGGGAATATACAAGTGATAACAGTGGATTTTTATCAAGGTTTTTAGGGTGTTGTGGCTTTAAGCCCAGACCTTACTGGCCTATTTTTCTGAGTCTTTTTGTCACAACAATACCAGATCTAAAATATGGATGGGTAAAGGGCTAACAGCATATTGCTGCTGTATCCATAACAAAACACTGAAAAGCTCTGAGACACTTAAAAAAGATTATGGATTGGAGGATCAAGATTTTTTCAGATATCTACAAGTGAGACACAGGGTTAATTAAATTATAGCTGAGGGCTTGGAGAAAGTAGACAATGATATATTGAATATTTTTGTGTCAACTTACAAATCAGGAAATGGATGCAAAATAATATCCAGATTATATAAAAGTAGGGCTGCACAATATTGGAAAAAACTGACATTGCAAATTTTTTTTTTAACCCTGCGATATATATTGCGATATGAAAAAATACAGGAATTTTCACCACATGACTTGAATAACACTTTATGTTATGCTGCACTGCCACCATCTTGTGGACAATTAACCTGCACTGATCTTGTGACTCACTCCACATACAGGGGCGTGGTCTGCTTTGGCAAACTGATTAAGAACGATTGTGATTGGTGGATTGCTGCACGCAGTGTGTGTCAGGTACCCTTGAAATTAGATGAGAACACGTTTAGTTCATTTGCCTCCTACATCGTAGGACCTGCAATGTGACTATTGCGCACACGTACATTGCGATGACGATGCTCAAACGATATATTGTGCAGCTCTATATAAAAGCTTTCAGGACTCCTCAAAGACAACCACCCAACATGTAAAAAATCAATGAGAAAGAGAGGGAGGAATGGTCATATCTGAAGATGAGTGGGGGGATATATGCAAATCACAGTGGATAACTACATCATCACACTGTTGGAGGGAATTTGGATGGAAAAATATCATGAGATTTTCATTACTCCTGCCCAGAAGAGATATGAAGGTGTTGGAGTGAATTGTTGGGGGCTATGTGGAACAGATGTAGGTAACCATTATCATTTATTTTGGGATTGCCCCAAAATTACATTCTATTGGAGGGAAATTCATAAATGTTTGGAAACAGTAATTCAGATCACTATTCCATTTGATGCTTTGACAATGTATATGGGCACTGTAACCCTGAATCTTCAAACTAAAACAGACAAATATTTAATGAGAATATTACTTATTGGAGGCAAAAAAGCTGTGACGAGGAAGTGGTTACAACCAGATGC
This sequence comes from Lutjanus erythropterus, assembly GCF_056507025.1. Lineage (NCBI taxonomy): Eukaryota > Metazoa > Chordata > Actinopteri > Lutjaniformes > Lutjanidae > Lutjanus > Lutjanus erythropterus. The sequence continues at coordinate 34,882,340 of NC_139335.1, read as the reverse complement.
TCCAACATTAGAGGACTGGTTAAAAATTATTCAGGAAAATCTACACAATGGAGAGACTAACCTTTTCTATAAAAATGCAAAGAGAAAAATGTAGGACATTGTGGTCAAAATGGATTGGATACATTAATTCACAGAGACCCGACCTACTTTAAAGGAAATTGCCATTTTCAATGAACTATGAGGAGCAGACTTTCATAGATAAATGAATGTGTATGACATTGTTTGTTCAAATGTTTATAGTTGCTGACACTAAAATGTAAGGGAGAAAAATAGTAGAAGACAAGCTTATTATGACTAAGTTTAATGCCATTATTTGAGTTATGTCTTTACTATTATGTACTTATGTAAATGTGATTTATGTACTGTCTTCATGTACTGAATGTCTTGCAAATCTGGACTGTGAATGACCTCCCTAATAAAAACAGAAAATTGTTCTTTTCAAGTTCATTTTTAGTAATTAAGAAAAGCTGTATTAACCAACATCTTACAGTGTTAGTGGTAACCCTTGAGAGACTTAATATCAACACTGCATACGAGAGTTAGAAAAACTAACAATTGTTAGTGTTAAGAAGTGTTGAATTTTAACTCAAAATAGTCAATAATTACACTAAATTAGTGTTAAGGTACCAACTCTCCAAAAACAATAAAATTAACTATCTGTAGTGTGGACCCATATAGACATTTCAAAAGTGTTGAAATAAATTCCAACAGTGTTAATCTGAGTATACAGATTTTGCTGTGTAGCTGGCAGCATATTACTTCACACAGTGGCAAGTCATTTCCTGTTCTGACTTAAGAATAAACAATCTGTGCTGACCAGAGGGGTGTACTACGAAGCGAGATGAATGGGTTAGCGAGCTATCTTGAGTCTAAAGCCAGGATTTTCAGTGTCACGAAAGTGGCTCTCTTTTAACCTGGCTAGATCACCATGGTAACTTATGCTAAACTCATAACCTGGTCGGGAGCAGGTTATGTTCAGAGATTCAGATTAAATCGTCTGTAAAAAGCGCAGTTCTTTCACTTATAATTGTCCTAACAAGGTTGTTTATGAGCGATATAGCTTTTAAACTGAGGAAAGACAATAAAAATGAAAAGTTGTTGAGCTGTATGTTCGTAATATCACCGAACGAAGCAGCACAAACGGTATGCATCGTGCTGTCATGATGGTAACCTCCATTTGGTGATGCAGAGTCATTTTTCCCATTTGCTCCAGATCATATTAATACTTTAAATTGTCATGGTATATAATCCACACACTAAAATAATGATGAAGCAACTACAGACACTTTGAATACTTTTTACTGTTATCTGTTTTGTCTTTGTGATATTGCAGCTCAGATCACTGATTAGAAAATTCATCATCATTTATCACAGACAATCTTAAATCAGTTGCACTCATTTTACGTTGGTTTGGTCAGAAACTTAAGTGATCTCCACGTCTCTGTCATCATAGGACAGTGTCAGACAGACTTCATCATGTTTAAATCTGCTGTATGGAGTTTTATTGTTTAATGTGCAGTTTTCATGTTAGAAAAAACAGCAGCATTAAGACCACATTTAGTCGATCAGTAATTTTCTGACAGCATACTTCTTCTCCTGCTTTATTTGCAGCAACAATGTTGCTTTTTGCTGTAATGTATTTTGTATATTTTCCACAGCTCATAATTATAACAACTTGATGATTTTGACTTAAGTGGCTTGCGATCGCTTCATTTCATGCGGAAGAAGAGTCAAATGATGCAAGAAATGCCCCTTTTATGTGAGCGCGCACAGAGTCTGAAGACGAAAGCCTGGATTAACAAAGCAAGTTGATAACCATCATCGTGACACCCGTTATCTCTGATTGCGGTTTTAGACTTTGTTGATCCAGATCATGCAAAGAAAGCCTGGCTGTGTTGAGCTTGCTTCGTAGTATACCCCTCATGTCTCCCCAAACATCATCCAGACTCGTTTAGGTCTCTTCTTTTGTCTTTTCCTCACTGCTAAGCAGTACTACAGCAAACTGTTGCACCAAGTCAGCCTCTGTTTTGTTTACATCTGCCTACCCATGACTTCACAAGAGATTGTGCTTCCTCTGGTATATAAACTTAATAAGACTAAGGCTAAGAGTGACCCAGAGCACTTTTGGAGAAAATGTAAAAGTTATTTCATAGCCAGTGTTTTATTATGAATGTATGTGTGAATGTACAATTTAATTTTCCATTAAAGAACAGTTACAAAAATGTTTCTATATACTGTCAATTGCAGGTCTTACAAAGACAGAAAAGCAGAATTTGCAAAGGTCGACTTTAAATAGAATTGAGTTGGCCATGGACATCGCAATCTATACAATTATAAGCATACAGTTGTTTGACATTGACTGTTAGATACTGGTTGGTTAATGGTTTAATATTTTGTGTATCAATTACTTTGTAGCTGATCAGGTTAATTATCAGCTAATTATAGTCAGGTTCTAACTGCAGTATGCAATAAATGGTTGTCCTTTGTGTATGTTTACCTGTCACTCACTGCTGAAAGTACAGAACACAATTAAAAGAAATTATATTTTATAATAACGAGATATTAAATGAGCTTTTAGGTTGTCTGATATACTGCATTTATTTATTGGTTTGATTAATGGTTTACAGTGGTAAATAATGTTTTTTTTTGTGCCTTCTCCTAAAAATGACTTCATTCCAGGCCTGAGTATACATTGTCAGTTCTGACAAAGAAAGAACCAATATTTTTATAGTCATACTTAAGCTATATCACATGGAAGCAGCTTACCTTAATGGTGATAACACACTTGCCACTCTGTATTTTACACGCAGCAGCAAATTCCTGGAACATAAGTATGCACAGTGAGTGTTATAGTCAAAAACATGGTGACACAAAACATTGTGTGGCAAAAACATAATATAGGGTGAGTAATTCCTCTGGAATTAAACAAAAAAAAAAAACATTCAAAAACCACAGAGAAATAACTTGATGCTTTAGTCCCACTGACACATTTGGCACGAATGTAACGAGTTCTGGCAAAGGACAAACCCATCCTTACTTTGTGATCACGTCATGAAATTTTTGAATTGATACAGAAAAGTAAAGTATAGTATAGTAATTTGAATGTATTTTTTGTTGGTTCTGTTTTGTCATGTGAGCTTGTCTTTTATGTGATACAGAACAGGAATTAACTGTAAAGCAGAGTTAAGTGAGTCAGGGCTGTTTAATTTGAACTGATTTTATTACTTAATTTTCAATTTGTTCCTGCACAATAATAAATGAAATAAAAGTGAAAAATGTTATGTTATTGTTTTTTATGCCTTCACAAAGGAATAAAAATATTTGTGCAGCATTGCGCATAATTTATATAAGATGAGATAAGTACTTTAACTTTTAACTTTTTTAAGCCAATCATGCAATAAACTAATCAGAAATTAAAAGCAGGTGCGGCACCAGCGCAAGCAGTGGTAGCATGACAGCAAGAGAAGGAAACAAGGATGTTTTGATACCAGCCCGAGTCTCTTGCAAAACGCATTTTCATCCAGTGAGTCATTAAATCAACATTATTACTCCCTTACTCGAATTGAGAATTGTAACACCGGTACCTCCGTCCCCTCACTTTCTTTACTTCGGATCCACATACACTAATATCAGGCATGCCCTTGTCCATAATTTCTGGGTGTTAACTGGGTATCACGGACACTTACCCTTCCTGCGCCTCAACTTTGAGACTTTGACTTTGAGATTCATTGACAAACAGGGTGAAATAATGTGTGAAAAGAGGAACGTAGCGTTGATCCTCAGCACAATTTATAATGAGAACTACTAAGCAGGGTTAGTGTTATGGTTAAATTAGCTAACGTTAGCTACCATCCAGCCTAAAATGCCACAGTTGCCCTTGAACTGTCAAAATAATTTCTCTTCAAATAGCAAACTGTTACTAGCTGACATGACTCTACATTAATGTTAGCTAGCTAACAATATACCAATCACCGGCACACAGACTTATTTATCATTTAACTAATTTTAAACTTACTTCACTTTATTGTGCGGAGTTTTCCACCTCGAGTTTCTGGTCGGTCGGTCAGTCCCCTGATTTAATTACTGCCTGTTGTCGTCAACCCGGTATGCTACATTCAGAGGGCCCCGGAAATGGGAACGCTACAATTTATGAATATAACACAAGGCAGCTAGAAGATCAAACAACAAATACTGTCAGTCTAAAGACCCTGCTCAGTATTTTAAAATACGCAAATTTACTTAAATAAAAAGAGAAAACGGTATCTCTATGAAAAAAAAAAGAAAAGAAGTAAAGAAGTTTAATATTAAGGATTTTCAGATTCAAAAGTAGGACTTCATAGTTCCTACTTGGGTTTCTTGTCCCAAGAAGAAATTTGTCTTCCCCTGCCTTTTCTGTCTCTTTGTCATGACAAAAATTGCATTTTAATTATTTTCGGCGCGATGTCATAAGAAAATTACCAAAGAGCTATCAATGTCAATTTTTTTTTTATCATTCATCAAAACAGGGTTGGGCAACAAAATGAGACTTCATCCATGCTACATCCACATACAACAAATATAAACAGATATGATCTGATGAGTATTTTCTCAAATGTCTGACATTTCATATGATATGATTATTCATTCATTTTCTGTAACCGCTTATTCTGGATCGGGTCGCGGGGGCTGGAGCCTATCCCAGCTGACATTGGGTGAGAGGCGGGGTACACCATAGACAACATAGAGACAGACACACTCACACCTACAGAAAATTTAGGGTCACCAATTAACCTAGCATGCATGTCTTTGGACTGCGGGAGGAAGCCGAAGAACCCGGAGAGAACCCACGCAGACACAGGGAGGACATGCAAACTCCACACAGAAAGGCCCAAATCATTTCAGCATTTAATGTGAAGGCCTGTCCTTAAATTCTGTCATGATATAACACTTTACAAATACCAATCTGAAGCAGAGTGCCATCAGAAAGTACTTTCAGTGTTATTTCTGAATGGTATCATTGTGGGACAAGTCCTTAAAAATACCTACTGTGAATGGCAACAGGTGTCCTGTCCAATAAAGGCTAAATCCCCCCCCCCCCCCCCCCCCAAAAAAAAAGTCAAACTAGAATGTTGTGGGTAAAGTGTCTGTTCATGGAACATCCAGTGCTGAAGGTACAGAATGGTGTGACCAGATCTCTGTGCCATCATTCACTGCCCAGCTCTGTCTGGTCTCACAATGGACTCTGCTTGACAGGAAGTTGAAGTGATTGGGGATATGCCTGATCTTTTGGTAGACTGTATGCGTCTTGACCAAACTGCACATGCCCATTGCTGTCTCCAGTTAGATGGATGATGTCTACTGTTGGCTCTGAAATCAAAGACAGGTGAATTGGCAGTTGCAAGAACTATTAAATATAAAGCCAATATCTCAAAAAAAGTGAGAACTTTTAATTGAATATTAACAGAGATATTTATGCTGAATGAGTGCAATGACTGCAAGCAGGGGGAAACTTCTGACGAAGCTCTGTCACAAGTGATCTCTTTAGATGTTGTTATCTTATTGAATTATTGATTTTTTTGACCACTTTAGGGGAAAGGAAAACAGGCTTTACAGCTTTAACAGAACATTGGCCTATCACCACTTTAAAGTTGTAAGTGAAGCTGTAAGTGGTGAACATGAACAAACAGTTGCCCATTTACAGAGAAACTTAGGCATTCATTTGAATTCAGATTTGTGTCCACCTGACAAAGATCAATATTCACTTTATTTCTGTTCAGGTCTGCACCAGATTTTCTGCTGTTTGGTGCTGGGTAGGTACTGTACAGTGAATTTATCAGCCTTTTCACTGAAGACTGAACAGCTGCCTGCTGTTGCTGGAACCTCGGTTGATGATGTTGAGAGTGAAATCTGAATTTGCCATCTAGAAAATCAGAACAAATGGTTAAAAGAAGGTTAAAACGTGTTGGTGATGATTCTTTGTGATAACTGACTAATATGGATGAATGCACTTTTAACAAACAAGAAATTGTTGTGTAAGCAGCATTTTTTTAAAGAGTGATAAAAAAATGCTGGGCACACAAGCTGCATAAAGTAGACTGTCTTCATAGAGGATTTTGGACACTACTTGAATAATGCAGCAACTACCTTGCTCACCAAAATGACCCTGTGTGTAAATAAGACAGCTCTGGAAATTTGGATTTGTTTGGAGAAGATATTTTTTCATTTTTCTACTTACTTGGAAATAGCCTATTTCCCCCAGCTTCCCAGGTAGGGATATATTTGACACATTTTACTGAAATTGCCCTCATCTCCGAGTCTTTTAGAAATCAATTTTCAGACACTTGAATCTTCTTTATTAAAACTTCTTCCAACAGCACAGCACAGCAGACAGAGCTGTGTTGGTAGACAGAAATAATAGAACTGGAGATCAATTATCCTTATTGATTATTACAGCTCTTAATATCAAACACAAACTTCATTATAACTTAACCAAACAATAGTAACAGAGTAAATGGTAGTCATCTACTGTTTAATACAAATTTTACTACAGCTATCAAGGTAACTGCTGCCTGCCTTTTATTCCACCAAAATCCTTTTTTTTTGTCTAGCAAAGTTTTGGCTGAACTGAAGTCCCAGATCTAATCATCACTGTACGCCACTGATACAAGTTTTTATACTAAGAATTTTTCTGATCTCTCTTCTTCCTCCCTTCAACTTGTTATATGCTTTGTTGAGCTCAGTGCTTCCATCCACTTCTCAAGATTGTTTTGGCTATAATAGTTCATCTTTGCTCTGGACAGTTCTATAAGCACATACTCTATTAAAAAGCAATAGTTCAGCCAAAAATGAAAATTCACTCAATATCTACTCACCCCTGTGCTGATGTGAGGATGGGTGAGGATCTCCAGTTCGCAAAACACTCCCGGGTTTCAGCAGAAAACAGCCTTGCAGCCAAATCCAGTACAATTGAAGTGAAAATTTTAAAATATAAAAAAAAGACACAAAACAAGACAAAACAAAAACCACAAGATGTCTCCATACTGCTTTGTGTGGTGTAATCCAAGTGTCCGTAAGATGCAACATTAAAATTTGACCCAAAAAGACACCCTTTACACAATGTTTTTAGCTTAAATCTCAGCTGTAACCTCTCACAACAGAGCTACATGCACACGCCTGAAGTGGGTACATAAGCTCTCGCCTAAGCTGCACGACACAAGATATATGAGATCTCGCAATACCTTCACATCTCTGTTTACATGCTACCTGGAAGTGACTCAGACAACAGAGAGAGATCTGCTCAGAAATAGTGACTTGTTACGCATACAGTTGACTTCACAAACTTTCAACAAAGAACAAAATGTACAAGGCCTTCGACATAGAGGAGGAACATCATTTTGTTGCTGCAGCCATGGACTACAGAGCGAGAGCAACAGAAACCTTGTAGTGTTGTGTACAAAATCCTTTCCAGATTGAGAAAGGCCCGACTTATGTTTCAGGTGTACATGTGGCTCTGGTCTGAGAGGCTACAGTTGACATTTAGGGTAAAAACATGGCGTAAATGGCATCTTTTTGGGTCAGATTTTAATGTTGCAGTTTATAGACACTTGGATTACACAACACAAGCAGTATGGAGACATTTTTTGTGTTTTGTTGTGTTTTATTTTATTTATTTTTTTAATTTCAAAACTGGTCACTGGATTTGGCTGTTTTCCACTGAAACCCCAGGAGTGTTTTGTGAACTGGAGATCTTCACTCATCCTCACATCAGCAAAGGGGTCAATAGATATTGAATGAAATTTCATTTTTGGGTGAACTATCACTTTAAAGAATGGTACAACTGATGGATTGATTATTTATTAGAAAATAACTATCTTACAGCAACCAACATTTTAGCAGCCATGGCTGCCAAAGATAACAACCGCTTCTGAGTTAAGGGTCAGATGAATGATCATTCCTTAATATTAGAGATGGCAAACAATAAAAATTTATTTGTGTCATATTGGACAATTTTTGAGACACCCTTTCCCAGAATGTTTTGACTTCAAGACACTCCCAGACCATACGCATAAATGTATCTACCAAATTAACATTACATGACGTGCAATTCATCATACACAGATACTTTCATCAAATGTCTTTTCTTTGGTGCCTCGATGAACAGGTGCTATGGAAAAAAAATACACACACAAAAAAAAGAAATGCTGGCTTTTTTGACTGGTTGACCTTTTTTTTTTTTTTTTTTTTTTTTTATCAATTCCATGAGTGGATGAATGGAACACTGTAAACCTGAATAAGTTAGCAGTACTCTAGTACTTGCCTAACTAATAAACTCAAATGCTTGGGCTTATCAGGGCTTAAAAAATTGGAGTTTGTGTTACATGTAGTCTTTGATTACAGTGAAATAAAATGATTGATTATGCAACTCTGAATTTTCGTTCACCTTACTCACTGCAAGAGCTGAATAATGTTCAGTATGAAAACTAGGCGTGTCACAGTAAAATGCAGAAAAAGCAACAACAACAACATCAAAAACCCCAAATCAATAAAGTTTAGTTTCTTTTCATTTACTTTGAGCAGAGAGTAGTGCAATTTACTGGGAGGTGCTCAGACCGAGGATACACTGGTGTATCCCTTAATTGGGCAGTTTTGGCAATTTTCATCCTGCGTCATCAAGACCCACAAAGGGAGATCAAAGTCCAGTGACTGACAGAAGTTTCTGCAGCACTTGCACCTGCATGTTGTGAATAATGACACAAGCAAGTGGAAAGTGTGATGTGTGTATTACTGTGCAGATGACCATAATGCAAGCCAATAAATAGCCTAAGTAAACAAATAACACTGATCAGTTGCCTATATTAATTAGAAGATGGAAAAAGGAATATTAAATGATGATTAAAATCAGCATCAGAAAGAATACTACCAATAATCAGCCATTTCAATTTACAGATCTAACTGAATGCTGTCAGGTATCGAAATCTTTCTTAGATTTGTTTCTGTGAACATTCGTACCAGTCAGTTTGACCGCTGATACAGCTGTTATCAGCTCGTCATCAGTAACTGACGCCGCTTCAGACTAATGCCAAAAAAGGAACCAAGGATTTTTCATCTCACAGCTCTGTCTCCTCCGTCCTCACCTCTGTCATGACCTCGCTGGGTGGAGCAAAGATGTGAGGAGAGGGAGCAAGTGGAGGAGATGAATTTACAGAATGAAAAGCATCCAATGTCCTTGTTTTGCTGCACCGTCTTCTTTGGCTGTTCTTTGTTTTAAATGGCAGTTGGCAAACAGCATTTTGGTGATTTAATGCCACCCGCTGGATTGGGGTGTTACTTCACTTGCCAGAATGACAATAGTGTGACTGAGTCGGTCAGAAAACAGATGTATTTGTTGTATTCATCATGCACATGCTGTGTACCGAACTGTGACGCCAGTACCACGATTTTGATGATGATCAGGAGTCAGACGAGTCCCAGTTTTCAAGGAGCAGTAAGTAATTCTGGAGGAAGACATTTGATTGTTAAGTCTCATTCCTTGGTCATCAAATACGGATACTTTGGGTTGATGGCTTGAGCTGAAACAAGAAGCCCAAGAAACCAAGACAACTCCACACCTTCACACTCCAGTGACTCCAACATGCAGAATCAACTTTCTGTGAAACAGCTCAGGGACCTCTGGCCCACTCTTCATATGCAGTCTGAGGTAATATGGTTAATCTCTCTCACCTGTTTTTCCTTTGTCAGTAATGTATGTCACATTATGCATAGTTTTATCTAATTTAATTAATCTTGAAATCATTGGTTTTACTGTGAATTTATTTATTTTGACTTTATAGATTTGTTTGCAATGAGATATTGAGTTTATGTAGTGACTTTTATGTTGTAATCATTACTAATACTGCTTTACAACATTTAGCCATAATAAGAAAATGCTGTTCTAATCCTGTTCTGATTTTATTATTCTTTTTTAAATAAAACAATAATTTATCTTAGTGATTCACAAACCTAGAACTTAATGTACTTCTTCTTTTCTGAAATGTAGCTGTATGTATGCAGCGTTCTAATGGTCACAAGAACCTGCCCTTGAACACCGAGTTTGATTGCCACACCCCTCAACTGATGATCTTATTCAGACAAAGGGCTTCCAAAACTAGACAAAAACAAGATTTCAGGTGCTATGGGTGATATATTCAAGTGCACGACCAGCAGGTGATTATGCATTTCACAGGTTAAATTTTTGGAATGTTTAATTTGATGGTTCAAATGAACTTTAATTCCACAATTGCTCCACTGCATAGTCCCCGTTTTTGCATGTCCATGCTCTTTCTCTGATTGCACCAGATAAATCAGCACAAGACGTGTGGACTTATTTTCTGATGCTGTAGTGGCCAGTTGGTTGGAACGGTTTGGCATTGGGCTTGATGAATAAATTTGTCACAGAATTTACACTATTTTTATCCTCTTAGGAACTTCATGACATCAAACAAAAGGTGTACTGCTGTTCTCCTTGGCCTTCCTGTGTATCATGTGGTAAGTTTCAGTTAAGAAAAACCAGGCCCATTCTTTATTAATTGATTCATATTTTCATTTCTTTCTTTTTTTTTTTATAATTCAGGTTTTTATTTGAGTTTTTACTTGGTACGTGACAATCGTACAGTGCTCTTTAACATTAAAGAACAGGGCTCTTATACATAAACATAAATGAAAGTATCAATGATATTACAAGGTGTGGAAGTTCCTAGAAAGAAAAACAAACAAAAAATAAATAAAATAAAATAAATATCAGAGGGAAGGAAATCAGCTGTCGTCCTACTGACTGACAGTAAAAGTAATGTAGGACCAAAATGGTTCCCATTCTGGCGCTGTGGTACCATCTCTATTATTCAACTTATAAAGCATACATTCATATGAAGCAGTCTTTATCATCATATTTACCCATTCTTTAAACGGTAAGGCTTTCAGAGTTTTCCAGTGTTTAAAGGGGACCTATTATACTCAATTTCGGGCCTTTGTATTTGATTTTGGACTCCTATAGAGCAGCTACACACGATCGCCCGCACAGAAAGCTTTGTAGATCGTCAGGACGCTGTGCCTCTCGCTGCATCTCTTCCTTGTATTTTCTGCATCCCGCGAAAAACGGTCTGTGTACTTTACTCCGCCCCCCGGCCCTCCTCCATTTACGCCTCCCGCTGAGCCCACTCCGCTGTGATTGGTCACACTCCCGAGGACTTCCGAAGGGCTGACAAGCGCTGCCAAGCTCGGCTACCGGCTAACCCAGCTTCGTATTGGCCCATGTTGACAAAACAGTCCCCTGTGAAGTGCCATAGACAGACAAACACGGAGGTATTTTTCCATTGCTGGCCGGGAAAAAGCAACTCTATCCACTTCTGCCTGGTGCTCGCCTCTTTAGGAAAGCTAAACAAAGTTAACTTTCCCTCACACCCGAACAATCATTTTTGGAAGCCATTGCTCAACGTACTAACACTGAAATCATTGTAGACAGCAGGGGGCTGTGCTACGAAGGAAGCTCAACACAGCCAGGCTTTCTCTGCATGACAAAGCCTAAAACTGCAATCAGAGATAACGGGTATCATGATGGTGGTTATCAACTCACTTTGTTAATCCAGGCTTTCGTCTTCAGACTCTGTGCGCGTTCATATAAAAGGGGCGTTTGTTGCATCATTTGACTCTTCTTCCACATGAAATGAAGCGATCGCGAGCCTTACTTAAGTCAAAATCATCAAGTTGTTATAATTATGAGCTGTGGAAAATATACAAAATACATTACGGCAAAAGCAACATTGTTGCTGCAAATAAAGCAGGAGAAGAAGAATGATGTCAGAAAATGACTGATGGACTAAATGCGGTCTTAATGCTGCCGTTTATTCTAACATGAAAACCGCACATTAAACAATAGAACTCCATACAGCAGATTTAAACATGATTAAGTCTGTCTGACACTGTCCTATGATGACAGAGACATGGACATCACTGAAGTTTTTGAGCAAACCAACGTATAATGAGTGTAACTGATGGCTGTGATAAATGATGATGAATTTTCTAATCAGTGATCTGAGCTGCAAAATCACAAAGACAAAACAGATAACAGTAAAAAGTATTCAAAGTGTCTGTAGTTGCTTCATCATTATTTTACTGTGTGGATTATATACGATGTCAATTTAAAGTGTTAATATGATCTGGAGCAAACGGGAAAAATGACTCTGCATCACCAAACGGAGGTTACCATCATGACACCGCGATGCAGACAGTTTGTGCTGCTGTTACATTTTTACATTATATGGATTCGTTCGGTGATATTACGAGCATACAGCTCAGTAATTTTTCAATGTTATAACGTCCTCCCTCAGTTTAAAAGCTAAGGACAAAAATTTGTTAAAGAACAGCGTGTTTTACAGACGATTTAATTTGAAACTCTGAACATAACCTGCTTGCGACCAGGTTATGAGTTTAGTAGTTACCATGGTTACCAGGTTAAAAGAGAGCCACATTCGTCACACTGAAAATCCTGTGTTTAGACGCAACATAGCTCGCTAACACATTAATCTCACTTAATAGTTCACCACTCAGAGCAGCGATATAATTTACGAAGCAGAGCGGGGGAGCGGGCAGGCCTAGAGCAAATGCCGGGCAATGACCATATAAGTAAGTCTGGCACGCATTGACGTCAATGTTACTACACCGTTAAAAAAAGACAGTAAAACACAGCGTGCAGAGCCATCCAAAACAGCTTGCGGGGCTCGCTTCCAAATGCATGAACCTCATTATTTGACGCTTTGGAATCGTTTAACACAAGTATCCAACATTGTGACAACATTTATAGGTCAGAAAAGAGGAAAAAGCATAATAGTTCCCCTTTAAGAATAATCCTAGCTGCCACTGAGACCCCAACCATGATAACAGAGAATTTTCCTTTTGATATATTATCTATCTGTCCTTTGTCACCCAGTAAACACAGTGTAGGACAAAGTGGCACAGGTCTTTCTAACCAATCACTTAGAATACGTACGACAACCATCCAGAAGTGCTTGATAATTGGACATTCCCACAAACAATGTATCAGAGTACCGTTATCATTTTGACACTTCCAGCACAATGAGTTGTTCATAAGGCCTAATCTATTCAGTCTCACAGGAGTCCAATAATATCTTTGTACAATCTTATATTGTGTACATTTGCCTTTACATTCCCTTAAAAATTCCCCACATTGTGAGATAATTTCCCTCCATTCCTCATTCCCAAGAACAACCCCAAAGTCATTTTCCCATAAAACCTTCAAATTGTTTAGATCAGTACTGAGTGTAGAGTTCATTCTTCTGTAAAATATCGAGGCTCTGTGATGGTGTGATGGCAAAACCAAATACCCTAAAATATGGTTGTCTTCAGTTTGCCAGTCTAGTGACATAACACAGTGCCTTGTCTGAACATATTTCCAAAAATGTTCCTTTCCATTTAGGTTATATTTACTCAATACATCAATATAAGACATAAACACTTTACCATCATACAAATTATCCAGCGTACATATTCCATGGTTGTGCCAACTCTTCCAGTAGACCGGTGTTTTACCAATACAGATTGCAGGATTTTGCCACAAAGACGAATATGGCTGTTTAGAATGAGATAATTTAATCATTTTGTGTATCTTCATCCAAACTTCCTTGGAATGCAACATAATAGGGTTAGAGATTCTACCTGAATTTTGAGAGAGGAGCTCTATGGGTGTAAAGGGAAAGGATAAAGATTTTTCTATAATGGGCCAGTCTAACTTGCATTGTCCAGTCCAATGTAGGGCAAGTTTCACCATCTCAAAAGAGATATAGTACAATCTTGGGTCAGAGCATAGCCAGAGCGTTGAGCCGATCTTGTGACATAGTGTTTCTAAGGAAAGTTTTTATCCTCTTTAATGTAGAAAAGCACCACTCAGACTCTGATGTTGTCATTGGTGTTGTGATGATGATGTTGAGAAGACTTACAGTTTCAGTGAATGTTTCTCCAAGGTCGTTTTCCATCAAAACCTGATAGAGAGCCAGTGCACCTTTGCAACTCCGGAACTCCTCATTCTCGTAGATCAGGGACAGTTCTGTTTTAAGTCTGGCCTTGTCCAATGAGGGATAGGCTTCCACCGTGGTTTCCAGTGCTGAATCTGGGAACCTTCTGCTGTGTTGTTGGAACAAGTCTCCTTGCAAGACAGTGGCACTGATGAGGTGCTTGGTGAAAGAAAACCTCTCCTTGGCATGGCTCATGACGGTGTCACATACCTATGTGATAACATACAATTATAAAAAAGGTAAAGAATTAGGTCTTCACGTCTCACTACAATCAATGTTCTGAATAGCTAGCCAATATTGTGTAATAAACCAAAATGGTTAACTGTAATTATTCATAGATATCATATGACAATAAACATTTGAGTCTGGACTACTATATCAAGTGGTGAGCATCTTCATTAGATTTTTTTGATGATGTCTTTGTTTCTCTCTGTTCCTCTGTGTCTCTGTGTGTCTGTTCCTCTGTGTGTCTCTGTGGGCCCTATCTTAGCCTGGCGCAAGTGCCATTTTTGCTATGTGCATAAGATAGCAAACGCGCTTGCGCTGGGTCTGTGCCGCTGTGGGTGTGAGGTCTAAACATGAAGGCAAAAGGAAGGCGTGGCTGGGCACGTTTGCTATCTTGTGCTCAGGGTAAAACGTGCTCGTGCCTTAGGGTCGTGTGTTGTGCTGATCAAAAGCGTAAGTGGAAGGCGGGAGGCGCAATGGATTTAATTTATTCAAGGTGTGTCCAAATCCAACTTTGCTGTCTTGTGCCAGGGGTGGGAGTGATATTTCGCCCTGCCCCACCCTTTGCGCCACCAGTGCAAAGCAGGATAGACCTATCAGACGTGCCCAAGTGCCCTCATTAATTCACAGGGGAGTTTAGGCCGAACTTGCAATAAACCAATCAGAAAGTCAGCTCTCATCACCTTTCAAGAGGCAGGTGCGCCAGCAGCGCAAGCGGAGGCAGCATGACGGCAGATTTACCAGGAGGAAACAAAGAGAAAAGATTTTCAAAGCAAGGAGACAGATCTCCTGGTTCCAGAAGAGAATGCGCAAGAGCACGCAATATATGGAGACAGCAGGATGTCTCCAAAACAGCTTCACGCCGAAATAGTTTATATACAATAATACAATAAATATGAACTGCAAATGTCATGCAGATATGTAACTGGTTATGTATTAACCTGAAGCACCTTGAAACTGTGTTGTAATTTATAATTAATTATTAGCATCATCATCATTATTAATTTTACTGGCTGAGGAGCGGGGCGAGAGATGGTGTAGTAGAGAGGGGAGGCGAACAGATCCAGAGGCCGCGAAGCTTCCCGGCTCCACCTGGCACACCTGAGCCAGGTGGAGGAGCAGTTAAGCGGTGGTCTGTGCTCCTCCTTCTTCTCCTCTCCCACCTAATCCTCATCTCCTCCTCTCATCCTCCCTCCTCTGTCCCGCTGCGAAACAAGTTGTTCTGTTCTGAAGTTTGGAGTGTGCAAAATTACGCACGGATCTATCCAACCAGCTATGACAGAAGCACACATAACTTTTTTCTCTCAGGTTGGGCCGGACTCCTATGGTCAAATATAGTGTCTGTATATTTTGTATGTTATAGATCATAATTGTTCAATCATTGTTTTTCTGGATCATAACAAACAGGCAGACACACACTACAGCTGCTCCAGCTGTCATGCTGACTCATCCGATAAAGACAATCTTTAGGCTTTATAATTATAATTCTTTTCCTCATTAGTGAGTTCATCTTAAAAGAAGAAAAGTGTTCTGTGATTGTAGAGACGTGTACACTTCAGCCAAGCGTGAGACACACGTGAAAGCTTTTAACTTCAATATTTACTTTTTATTGCTGATAGAAAATATGTTTGAATAACACTTAACTAATCGACACTCAAGTGAGAGGAAGAGAATGATCATAAATGAAGGTGTTTTGTGATTGTGAAGACGTGTGTGTGTTTCGGCCAAGCCCGCCAGGTGCTATCTTGTGCTGAAAAACCACAGACTTTGCGCTTCGACCAGGTTTTGGCTGGTCTAAAGCGCAAGCGCGTTTTACTCCAATGTGCTCAGCACAAGATAGCAAACACGCCGGGCCACGCCTTCATGTTTAGACCTCACACCCACAGCGGCACAGACCCAGCGCAAGCGCGTTTGATGGCTGGCGTAAGATAGCAAAATCACTTGCGCTGGCGGCGCAATGGCTCCACAATCACCAAACACCTTAATTTACATTACACATTTACATTCTCCACAGGAGTGTCGATTAGTGAAGTGTCCTTTGAACATATCCACCAGCAATAAAGTGTGAATATTGAAGTTAATAGTGCAGGTATGTGTGTGTCTTGCCCTTGGCTGAGGTGCGCACCCTCATCTCCACAATCACCAAACACCTTTCATTTATGTTTAAAAGTCGTGCACTCGCGTGTGTGTCTTTGAAGTTAATCACACTAATAAGTACAACAGTACTATTATTATAATTATAAAGCCCAATAAATCTCAGCAGACCTGCAAACAGGATCACAGCTGTCTGATAGTCTTTATCAGATGAGTCAGCATGACAGGTGGAGCAGCTGTAGTGTTTATGTCTGCGTGTTTGTTATGATCCAGAAAAACAATGTTTAAACAATTATGATCTATAACATAGAAAATATACAAGACACTATATTTGACCGCACAAGTCCGGCCCAACCTGAGAGAAAATGTTATGTGTGCTTCTATCATAGCTAGTTAGATATATCTGCGTAATTTTGTGCACTTCAAACTTAGGAAACTCTCTCTGATTATTTCACAGCGGCTCAGAGGAGCGAGGATGGGAGGAGGAGATGATGATTAGGTGGGAGAGGAGAAGAAGAAGGAGCACAGACAGCCGCGTATCTGTGCCTTCACCTGGGTCAGGTGGGCCAGTGGAACCAGGAAGCTTTGCAGCTAGACTGGATCGGTTCGCCTCCCCTCTCTACTGCACCATCTCTCTCCCCCGATCCTCAGCCAGCAAAGTTAATAATGATGATGATTATAACAATTAATTATGAAATATAACATACTTTCAACGTGCTTCAGGTTAAAATATAACCAGTTACATATCTGCATGACATTTGCGGTTCATTTGTTGTAAAGTTTCTTGCAGGCGTTACTGTAAACTATTTTGGCGTGAAGCTGTTTTGGAGACGTCCTGCTATCTCCATATATCGCGTTTTCACTTACCAGGAGATCTGTCTCCTCACTTTAAAAATCTTTTCTCTTTGTTTCTTCCTGGTAAATCCGCCGTCATGCTGCCTCCGCTTGCGCTGCTGGCACACCTGCCTCTCAAAGGTGATGAGAGCTGACTTTCTGATTGGTTTATTGCATGTTTGGCCTAAACTCGCCTGTGAATTAATGAGGGCACTTGGGCACGTCTGATAGGTCTATCCCGCTTTGTGCTGGTGGCGCAAAGGGCGGGACAGGGCAAAATATCACTCCCGCCCCTGGCACAAGACAACAAGGTTGGATTTGGACACACCTTGAATAAATTAAATCCATTGCACCTCCCGCCTTCCACTTACGCTTTCGATCAGCACAAGACACGACCCTAAGGCACGAGCTCAAGATAGGGCCCTGTGTTTCTCTGTGTCTCTGTGTGTGTAAGCAAGTGCTGACCTCCAGTGCCAAATGGTGCTGCGTGTCTTCTCCCAATGTTCTCCGTTTCTTTGTGGGTGGCTCCTGAACAGGTCCCCTGTACTCCTCATCCTCAGCCAGATTAGGAACAGCTTCCCTGATCCAATACATAAGTTGTTTTTTTTTTTGTTTTGTTTTTTTTTAAAACTTTATTTTTCATTTTATACATAACAGAATAAAATAAACATTCAGAAAAACAAAACAACGAAAAGACAACATAAGGGGAGGGTTGGGGAGACACCACTTTCTCTTAAATATATGCCATTTTTCCCATCGTTGTTGATGAATCTCTTCTTTAGTTTTCAGACAATAAGTCAGTCTTTCCATGGAACATAATTGATCCACAATGTCCATCCATAGTGTCTGCTCAGGAGGTTCACTTTTCAGCCAGTTCTTTGTGATGGCTTTTTTAGCCGCAAGTGTCAGGATTTTAAACAGGTAGATGTCCTCTTTTCCTATTATACCCTCTGGTATCAGTCCCAGATATACAACCCGGGGGTCATGAGGAATTACATAGCCCAAGATTTCCTCCACATTTTGAAGGACCATTTCCCAGAATGTTTTTATTTTCACACATGACCAAAAGACATGTAGGTGACTGGCACTCTGATGTCCGCATAGTCTCCAACACTGCTGCTGTTTGCCCAATTGTTTAGTTTTAGTGTGAGGTGTAATGAAAAAGCGAATTAGATTTTTCCATCCGAATTCCCTCCATCCTTTAGAGCTGGTTGAAGTGTGTTGGGTCCTGCACATGGACTGCCAGTCACTCACAGACAATTCAGAATTCAATTCTAACTCCCACTTCCTTTTTATATGCAGTGTGTTATTTCCATTTAGTTTTTGCAGACCTTTGTACAATTTAGAGACAATTCTTGAAGGTAGTTGTTTATATGCACCTGTAAACACTCCTATAACCACGTTTCCTTCTATCGAAATTCCTTTCTTAATCTCTGAGTCATAAAAATTTCTTAACTGAAAATATCTGAAAAGGTCACCATTATCAAGGTCAAACTCCTTCTGAAGTTTTTCAAAGGATTTGAGATGTTGTCCCTCTACAAGTGTGCACATTGCTGTCATTCCTTTGTCTTTCCACCTTCCAAAGGTCCTATCAAGTTCTGCAGGCTTAAATTTATGAGTTTGGAATGGCCATATTAGAAGTTTACTATCATCTGTCAGATTGTATTTTCTAACCACCTCATACCATATTCTAAACGTTTCTTTCAATATTGAATTTTCTTCCCTGTAATCTATGTGTTCTTTTACACCTAGCCTGGCTGGGGGGGGGGGCTTGACCCAGTTTCATCTCAATGTCCCTCCATCTGGCTTGATAGTGAGGGGAGCACCAGTAAACAATATACCTCAATTGGGCCGCATAATAATACTCTTTAAATTTTGGCAGCGCTAGTCCCCCATTTTCCTTGTCAATTTGGAGGGTCCTCAGTTTTATCCTCGGCCTAGCTCCTGCCCAGATAAACCTGGATATCAGTTTATCCCAAACTTTGAATTGTGAATGTGGTACTCTAACCGGGAGGGATAAGAAAAGATACAACAACCTTGGTAATAAGTTCATTTTTACCACTTCAATCCTTGAACTGAAATCCAATATTAATGTAGACCATTTTGACATGTCCTTCTGTATTTTATCATTTATTACCTTATAATTAGTATTATAAATAGTATCAACTTCCTGAGTAATGAGTACTCCCAGATATTTTATTGATTTTGCATCCCCTTCCTAATTTATACTGCTTCCTTATTGCTTTATTTGGTTTGTAGTTTAAAGAGAGTACCTGTGTCTTTCTGATATTCAGTTTATAACCTGACATTAGTCCGTAGTCCTCCATGATTTTTACAAGTTTGGGAAATGTTGTATTTGGGTTTTGGAGGTACGTGATAATGTCATCCGCAAAAAGCCCTATCCTGTGTTCATCTCCTGATATAGTGATTCCTGTCAGCTCTTCGTCCTGTCTAATGATTTGAGCAAGCGGCTCTATGAAAATTGCGAAGAGGGCGGGGCTAGCGCAACATCCCTGACGAGTGCCTCTAAACAGCTTAAAGCTGTCTGTCAGGTGGCCATTAATCCTTATTCTGGCAGACGGGTCGCAATACAGAGACTGTAAACACCTAATAAAATGTACATTAAACCCCATTCTCTCTAGCACTTTATATAGAAAAAGCCAATTGACCCGGTCAAATGCTTTCTCTGCATCAAGACTGATCAGAGCAGCATTCAAATTATGTTTGTTGGCATGTTCTATGATATGAAGCGTTCGTCTGATGTTATCATGTGTTTGTCGACCTCTTATAAATCCCGTCTGGTCCTCATGTATCAGGTCAGGTAGAAAACATTCCAATCTTTTGGTTATAATAGATGTGAACAATTTATAATCCACATTCAAAATTGAGATCGGACGAAAGGATTCGCAATGTTCTTTATTTTTACCTTCTTTGGGGATAACTGATATAATGGCATCCCTCCATGATGGTGGTGCCACTGCTTTTTCAAGTGTCCAATTAAATGATTCTAATATTACTGGGGCGAGTTCTTCTTTAAACTTCTTATACCACTCATTCGGAAAGCCGTCACTCCCCGGACTCTTGTTAGTCTTCAACCTACCTATGGCTTTATCTAATTCTTCTTTTGTGATAGGGGCAATTAAACACTCGTTCTGTACCCTCCCTAAAGAAGGGAGGTCCAGTGATGCTAAGAATTGTCCTATAATGTCTTCATTGGTCATCTCAGGTTGTGAGTAAAGAGTCTCATAGTAACCTTTGAAGATTTTATCGATTTCTTCTGGTTCATATGTTATATTATTCGTTAAGGGGTCTCTGATCTTGTGTATTGAATTTGTAATTTGTTGAGTCCTGAGACGCCTTGCTAACAATCTTGTCGCCCTTGGGCCTGATTCATAGAAAGTTTGTTTAGTGAATCTCAATTTCTTTTCTAATTCGTCAGTGACAATGCTTTCTATTTGTTTTTTAACATCTTTGATTTGAGATGTTGTGTCCTTGGTCTTGTCTCTAGGTTGTTGTTTCTCCAGTTTCCTCAGTTCTTTCTCTAATTCATCGTATTTTGCCGTCCTCTGTTTCTTTAAAAATGCTGTTCTTGAGATTAGCTTCCCTCTCATTATCGCTTTGACCGTGTCCCATAAGATGGTTGGATCAACCTGGCCATTCTTGTTATCAGTTATACACTGATCAATTTCTATCTTGATTTCATCTACCACATTCTTATTATTTAAGATTCCTGTATTTAGTCTCCACAGTGTGTTTTTTGGTCTGTTATTTAACTGAATGTTTAGATAAACTATATTATGATCCGATACATCCGCTGTTCCTATTGAGCACTCTTTTACTCTATGTCTATCTATGATATTCATTAGAAAGAAGTCCAATCTGGAGTGCACTTGATGAGTAACCGAATAATGAGTGTACTCTTTATTTTGAGCATGTAAATTTCTCCAGACATCAAATAAGCCTGACTCTTTTATCAAGATTCTCAGGTCTTTTGATCTTTGAGTTTTGTATCTGTTTGTACTAGTTGTGTCCAAATAGTAATTCTGAATTGTGTTCCAATCACCGGCACAGACTAGGATTCCCTCACTTTCTGAGATTATAGTCTCAAACAGTAATTTAAAGAATTTTCTATCGCTCTCCGGTGGGGCGTACACATTTACAAATGTGACCAAAATATTATCTATCCTGCCTTTAACTATTATGTATCTACCTTCTCTATCTCTCTTTTCATTGATCAGGTTGAAATTAAGTGAGTTGGAAATTAATGTGGCCACCCCTCTCTTTCGACTATTTCTGCATGAACTAAAATATGAATTTAGATAGCCAAATTTTTTAAATTTTTCGTGTTCTTGTTGTGTCATATGTGTCTCCTGTAGAAATACGACTTGTGTCTTATCCCTTCTCATTTTCGCAAGCACCCTACGCCTCTTAACCGGATTATTCAAACCATTCACATTTAAAGAAGCAATTTTCAAGTCATGTGACCTTGTCATACATGTTCCAAGCACAGAGTTTGTTAGTAGTGTCAACCTCCCAAAACAAAATAATAACATGAACAGTAACAGTTGAACAGAAATATGAACAGACCTCCAAACTAGGAGGAGGATCTCTTACCTCCTCATCTCTGACTCCGTTGGCGAGTCGAGGGTAAAGCCTCTCACTAAGAGAGGGCCCTAAAAAAAAAATGGCTGGACAGTCTAAATAAACTAACCTCACCATCCTATAAGTCCAACGTATCCAATCCTAAATGGAACCGCTCCTCACAGACATTTAGTAATGATCAATATGAGGCAAAAATGCAAATCTAGCAGTCATTCTGGACACAGACATCTTACCAGTTTATAATGTATCTTTATATTTTCCTTTTTCATGAGGCTTCTCCTCATCTAGGTACCTCCTCTCTGACCGTTGCGCACACTCTGGAAACTCTGTAGTTTGTCCCGCGCTCTTTGGGCAACATCTGATCCTCCCTCGCGCTGGTCCGCCGCCTTTTGCCAAGATCCCAACCGCTCGCGCAACCGTGCTCCCAGTTGGCTCTCTCCCTCGGTCGGCTCCGGCAGCCCCGCTGTGAGTCCGCGTCTCCTCAGCTCCAGCCAAGCCTCCTTTGCGCTGCTGTAAGTCCGGACTCCCGTGTCCCAGTGAATCTTCATACTTATGTATGGAGTTTGAAAGCGGATCCCTCCCGCTTTTAGTGCTTTCTTTATCCCGTTATACTCTTTGCGCTTCTTGACGATCTCTGCCGCGTAATCGTGGTCAAAGTAAAGGATCCTGTTATTCAGCTGTATTTTTCCCGTCTTACTTTTCTGCCACGCTTCTTTCAGCACCAACTCCTTGGTTGTGAATTCCTGGAAGTTGATGATAATAGGTCTCGGAGGTTTATCGGGAGAGGGCTTCTGCGTCAGGGACCGGTGCGCGCGTTGTATTTTCAGGTTCAGCTCCTCCGGTATAGGCAGCTTGCTTCTCAGGAGTGTCTCAATAAACTCCGGTACCGGTTTTCTCCCTCTTCTCCTTCTGCCACACCAAAGATGCATATATTATTTCGTCTGGAACGAGACTCAAGATCAGTTAGTTTAGACTGCAAAATTCTTTGCTGATCCAGGCAGGAGCACAGCGCCGCTGTCGCCTCCTCCGCCCATCCCTCCACCTGCTCTATACGGGACTCCGCTTCTCCGATTCGGTCAGACACAGTCTGAATTTCGGCCACAAGGTTGTCGAGTTTGCCGTTGATTTCTTGACCCCAGTGATTGAATTCTTGTCTCAGGCAATCATTGTCCCCTTTGAGTTCAGTTTTTAACTCGTTAATGGCCTTGACTATATCTGCGGACTCCATGCTCATTCCGGGGCTCCCGCCGGGGCTAGCTTTATCTGCTATATTGCTGTTAGCTTTAGTCGTCTCGTCACATCCAGCCGGTCCTTCGAGTTTATTTTCGTTGTTTTTTTTGCCTCTGGCTTTCCTTCTCCCGCTCATCTATCTTTTCCTCCAACTATTGTTAAGTTTTCGAGTTAGTTTGCGGGTTAATTGCGAATAGTCTGGGAGAGCGGCTCCTCGTGCGTCTCACTACTCCATCAGCCAAACCGGAAGCCCCCAATACATAAGTTTTATGAATCAGTTGTGAAAACCGATTAGGGATATATTAACCAAACCCAAGGTTGTTATAATTACTAGCAATTATATTTCATCTAAATTTCACATTAATTAATTATTTGAATAAGATGACATATAAGCATTTAAGGCTACACATAATTTATGCAGAGAATTAACAATTAGGCTAGGCTACATGCTGATTGTTGATTATATATATGACAGCCACCCCAAACTAGAGCTGTAACATGTAATTGGTTAATAGATAATTAATCAACTATCAAATTAATCACCAATAATTCTGATAATTGATTAATCACTTTGAGTCATTTTTTAAAGAAAAAAGTCTCAATAGTCTGTTTTTAGTGTGAATATATTCAAATGTGAATATTTTCTGTTTTTTTTAGTCCTCTGTGACAGTAAACTGAATATATCTAGTTTGTGGACAAAAGAAGACATTTGAGGACGTCATCTTGGGCTTCAAGAAACGCTGATCAAGTGATTTTCACACTTTTTTTTGACATTTTGTAGTCCAACCAACTGATTGATTAATCAATACATTAATTCTGAAATAATAAATTCTGAAATATTAAAAATAATTGTTAGTAGCAGCACCACCCCAAACAAATCAAATAAATGTCATTAGTCCAGTAGTGGCACACTTAAAAGTTATCTTA
Organism: Lutjanus erythropterus; assembly: GCF_056507025.1. Classification (NCBI taxonomy): domain Eukaryota; kingdom Metazoa; phylum Chordata; class Actinopteri; order Lutjaniformes; family Lutjanidae; genus Lutjanus; species Lutjanus erythropterus. Next base: position 34,858,386 of record NC_139335.1, on the reverse strand, counting down.
CCTTCTCTGCAATCAAGAGCACTAAACAGTAGAATGAAAACAGATGTATCGGACTTGTGTATACAGCATTTTTATGACAATCAACCATAATCAAAATTCTTTGCTCACCTTAGTTTCCATTGTTTTCACTGGATGCGATTAGTGCATTGTCTTTCTGAGCCACAGCCAGATCTTGGGGTGAATCACTGGGACTCTGGTTCACTACCAGCCTATAAGGATCTGTCACTGCAGAAGGTGATGTGGTGATCAACCTCACCAGATTGTTGATGCATCCCAAAAAGACTGACCAACACTTTTAAATTCACTTAGAGCTGCAAATTAGAGCTGCAAACCATGGCTGCAGACTCAAGAATCACTCGACGACACAATTTTAGAATTCAAGATCTAAACAAGATTAGTGGATTCTGAAAAGGAATAGTGAACTTTAGTGGCTCACTCAGTTACAGCATGGTCTGCGACATGAATATGTTGTTGTCCATGTTGACAACTGTTTAGCTCATCTTGTTCAGATTGCTAATTTAGTCTACAGGCTTTCAGTACACATTGTATTTGAACTTGTTTATGTAATAAATTTGCATTGAACCATTGTAAAAAAGATATGTAGTGTTCATAAGCTGTTATGTGACAATTTTAAAGATCTTGTTTTTAAAGGTACACTTGTAGTTTTGGGAAAGAATTTTGAATCAAAAAAGAATATTCACGGATACATACATGACTGACTGAATTAATAATTAATTACAGAATAAACAAATTGTCCTCAAAGAGCATAATTTTCATATTGTTTTCGTTTTTTTGCAGGGACCCAACTTTCTGGCTTCAGACAGTGTTTTAGAGACCTCATTTCCCTCTTAGGATCCCTTATTTATTCAGTTATGAAAATATATCAATATTTGCGTTTGTATTATTACTTTTCTGAGTTTGAATTTCTTTTCCGAAACTGCATAATGCGCCTTTAAAGTTGCTAGGTTTACACTAAATGGTCAGAGGTATGCCACACAGTACCTTCATAACTGTTAAAAGGATGGTTCCTGTTATTCGAAGTGTGTTTGTATAGGGTACTTATCCATAGTCAGTGTATTGCCCACAGTAGATGTTAGTTGCCTGCTTCTGGTTTGGAGAAGCAGCAGGAGTACCGATGTAGATGAGCTAAACAGTATACTGCTTTAGACAGGGTTAGCAGCAAAATATTTTAACCACTTGAAAGTGTTCTTCCCAACAAAAAAGTATTTAACTTTATGCAGTATTTCAAATATTTTCACTGCTTTACCTTCCTGTCAGCCAGCCTTTCCAACAGGATCTCACCTTTATACAAGCCAAATATCATATCTCCAAAGCCACCCGAGTCTTAGCAGAAGCACTACTTACTTAATACATGGTTGGTTTGGAGAGCGCGATATTTGGCTTATATAACAGCAGTATACCATGAGAAAAGGCTGCCTGGTAGAAAGGTGAAGCTGAGAAAATATTCAAAATATAATGTAAATTTAAACTGATACAAATTTTTGTAAGTGGTTAAAATATGTTATATGTTGTTGCTGACCCTTTCCTCAACAGTGCATTGCTACGCTTCTGTGCTGGTACGCGTCTTTGCTTCTACAAAATTGGAGGCGTGTCAACATCCATCGACTGCAGGTAAGTCAGTGTCTCATACAACCTAGGTTCTTTATAAACACCTGAAAAATGTTAGAAATTAGTTTTAATACAAATATGAAATATTGTAGTTAAAGATTTTTGCACACATTCCTGATATTGTTAGTTTACATGACATTGATAGATACTTTATTTAAAAACCAGATTTCCAGAGGCTTTGAGTTGCTACATGGTTTACAGATGGCCAAATGTGTTTCTCTACAATTATAATGTTCTTTTAGGATAAAAAAAGAAATAAAAAATTACTGAAACTGACTGCCCCACTTTTTTGAGTACATTTCTCAGCACTCTTCCTTTATACATAAATAATATTGTATGACACAGAAAAACATCTTCTTTTTTAAGTTTTAAGTTAGTGTTTTTGAGTTACGGATAGTTAAGAGGGCTTACTGAACATGAAATGATGGGTTTTCATTAGGCCTGTCACAGTACGTAACAGCCAATGAAATACAAGTAATTTTTCCAACAACCAATCAAAGCACAGATGTGTTTTTTTGACAGCCAATCAGAATATAGGGAGATTTTACAACAGCCAATCACAATACAGGGGGATTTTACAACAGCCAATCACAATAAAGGGGGATTTTCCAGCAACCAATCGGAATAAAGAGGTATTTCTCAACAGCCAATCACATTACAGTGGGATTTTATAACAGCCAATCACAATACAGGGGGATTTTCCAGCAACCAATCAGAATAAAGAGGTATTTCTCAACAGCCAATCACATTACAGTGGGATTTTCCAACAGCCACTTACAATATAGGGGGATTTTACTAGACTTGCACCGATTAATCGGCAGTGCTCGGAATCGGGCCGGTTTTCACGTGACTGGCCTTGACCGGTGACCGGCCGGTCAGCGTCACAAATCCGGTTCTGTGCCCGTCATTGTTACACACATGTTCTGCACGATGGTCACGTCATGCGCGCAGCAGACAAACTGATCGTGACGTCAACACAGCACTGATAACAGCTACACACTCAGACACACGTCTGCATGAAGCTGGTGTCAGCGACAGATTCCAAGAACAGGATAAAGAGAAGACAGACAGTCTACAACGAGACAGAGCAGCTGACAATGTCGTAAAACAGCCGTAAACTCTCTCGCACTTCAGGCTAATGCTAGCAAGCTAGCAGCAGACTGCTGTTCACAGAGGGACAGTTAAAATCTCACCTCCTGTTCTGGCTGAAGAATAAACAACCTGTGTTGATGTGTCTCCTCAAACATTTTCTCATCCAGACTCGTTTAACTTCTGTGTTTGTTTTTCTCACGGTAAAGTTTTACTTCAAACTGTTGCACCGCATTAGTCTCCGGTTTGTTTACATCCGCTTCCACAAAAGATCACGTGAAATCCCGTACCACGAAATCCCGCGAGATGATCTCGCGAGATCACATTCACCCAATTCAGAATCTTAATATAAAATTATAATAAGGCCTGGTTGTAATCTGGATGATTTTGGAGAAAGTATTAAATGAATATTTAATAGTCAGTGTCTTATTATGAACATATTTACAAGAAAAGTTGCAAAAATGTTTGTGAATGCTGTCAATCACAGTTCTTAGAAAGACTGAAAATCGGAACCGGCCAAAATCAGAATCGGTAGGTCAGACCCCTCAAAAATCGGAAATTGGAATCGGCTAAGAAAGTTGAAATCGGTGCAAGTCTAGATTTTACAACATCCAATCACAGCACAGATGTTTTTCATGACAGCCAGTCACAATACGGAGTCATTTTCAAACAACCAATCAGAATGCAGGGTTGTTTTGCAACGGCCAATCAGAATATAGGGATACTTTGCAACAGCCAGTCACAATACAGGGGGATTTTCCAGCAACCAATCAGAATAAAGAGGTAATTCTCAACAGCCAATCACATTACAGTGGGATTTTCGAACAGCCAATCAGAATACAGGGGGATTTTCCAATAGCCAATCAGAATACAGGGGGATTTTACAACAGCCAATCACAATAAAGGGGGGTTTTACAACAGCCAATCACAATGCAGGGGGATTTTACAACAGCCAATCACAGCACAGATGTTTTTCATGACAGCCAGTCACAATACGGAGTCATTTTCAAACAACCAATCAGAATGCAGGGTTGTTTTGCAACGGCCAATCAGAATATAGGGAGATTTTACAACAGCCAATCACAATACAGGGGGATTTTCCAGCAACCAATCAGAATAAAGAGGTATTTCTCAACAGCCAATCACATTACAGTGGGATTTTCCAACAGCCAGTCAGAATACAGGGGGATTTTGCAATAGCCAATCAGAATACAGGGGGATTTTACAACAGCCAATCACAAAACCGGGTTGATTTTCAAACAGCCAATCAGAATACAGGGGAATTTTACAACAGCCAATCACAATGCAGTGGGATTTTACAACAGCCAATCACAGCAAAGGGTGATTTTCGTACAGCCAATCAGAATGCAGGGGGATTTTACAACATCCAATCACAGCACAGATGTTTTTCATGACAGCCAGTCACAATATGGGGTCATTTTCAAACAACCAATCAGAATGCAGGGTTTTTTTTTGCAACAGCCAATCAGAATATAGGGGCATTTTACAACAGCCAGTTACAATACAGGGGGATTTTCCAACAGCCAATTAGAATACAGGGGGATTTTCCAGCAACCAATCAGAATAAAGCGGTACTTCTCAACAGCTAATCACATTAAAGTGGGATTTTCCAACAGCCAATTACAATACAGGGGGATTTTCCAACAGCCAATCAGAATACAGGGGGATTTTCCAACAGCCAATCACAGTGCAGTTGGATTTTCCAACAGCCAATCACAATGCAGGGGGATTTTACAACAACCAATCACAGTGCAGTGGGATTTTCCAACAGCCAATCACAATGCAGGGGGATTTTACAACAACCAATCACATTACAGTGGGATTTTCAAACAGCCAATCAGAATGCAGGGGGATTTTGCAACAGCCAATCAGAATACAGAGGGATTTTCAAACAGCCAATCAGAATACAGGGGGATTTTCCAGTAACCAATCAGAATAAAGAGGTATTTCTCAACAGCCAATCACATTACAGAGTGATTTTACAACAGCCAATCAGAATACAGGGGGGTTTTCCAATAGCCAATCAGAATACAGGGGAATTTTAAAACAGCCAATCACAATGTAGTGGGATTTTACAACAGCCAATCACAGCACAGGGTGATTTTCCAACAGCCAATCAGAATGCAGGGGGATTTTACAACAGCCAATCACAATACAGGGGGATTTTACAATAGCCAATCAGAATACAGGGGAATTTTACAACAGCCAATCACGATGCAGGGGGATTTTAAAACAGCCAATCACAGCACGGATGTTTTTCATGACAGCCAATCACAATACAGGGTTATTTTCAAACAACCAATCAGAATATAGGGGGATTTTCTAGCAACCAATCAGAATAAAGAGGTACTTCTCAACAGCCAATCACATTACAGTGGGATTTTACAACTGCCAATCACAATACAGGGGGAATTTCCAGTAACCAATCAGAATAAAGAGGTACTTCTCAACAGCCAATCAGAATAAAGAGGTACTTCTCAACAGCCTATCACAATACAGGGGGATTTTCCAGCAACCAATCAGAATAAAGAGGTATTTCTCAACAGCCAATCACATTACAGTGGGATTTTACAACACCCAATCACAATACAGGGTGATTTTACAATATATACAATTTTACAATATATGATTATCAAAGTTCATAGATTGTTTAATGTGTATGTTATTTAGGAGGTGTGTCAAAAAGTAACAGGACTTGTTGTGCTGTGTTAGCTATGAGTCGGGTAGGGATTAGCGGGTTGTGTCAGTTTGTGACAGATTTTTCCTCAGCCGGACCAGAAACTTCAGGTTGGTTCATTGCTCGGTGCCCATCACTTGACGGCCTGAAATTAAAGAAAAAAGGTCATATATTTGTATACAATATAATTGATATGAGTATGCAGTTATCAGTATGACTATTTCTATTATTGTATATGATGGCATATTAGAATGTCAGTATCAATGTATAAAAATGCACAGTAACAAAAATCAAGTAGGGCAAGAACATCTTCTGAATTAAAATTGAATTCAAATATAAAAAATAATTCAGAGGATTATCTTCTGCCTCCTCAAACCTAATGTACCCCAGTGTGGGGGCTGGATTTGTTTTTAGAGTGGCAGTGTGAAAATATTTTAAATGTATGGCAAACAGGTTCTGGTAAGGATGGAATGTAAGGTTTATGCCACAGGTATCCTAAATTAACAGCATTGGGAAATACCCAAATCATTTTTTTATGTTTCTGTAATGGTTAATACACCAGTATGTAGAGGGAATTTAACCGAAATATTTCTAATGCTAAAATGTAATTATTATTGTTATCCATGAATTTTCAAATTTACTGTTTACAAAAAAAACCCAGAAAACATAGTAAAGCACATTATTATTTCTTGATTAAGATGTCAAATTATAGTTATTTACTTGCATTCCTGAACAGAAAAAAATGTTTTAGTGGTTGAATGCTATGCTTGATTAATTTCTGACTTCTCAGAGAAGCCCAGTCAGCCAGCTCAAATTTGGGTACAAAAAGGTGAATTCAGTTTGAAATTCCTCGTTCCTGTTCACAATGGTAAAACGTCGAGAGTGCAGTGAAAATCAAAGAGTACACATTAAAACACTTCATGATGCTGGATGATCTCTGAGACAAATAGGGAAAGACATGGAGTCAATTGCTTCTGTGCTCAAAAAGTTACATTCAGTCACCCAAAAATTTATCTGTTTCACAAATGAATCACCATAGTTCACGTTCATGTAATTTATGTTTGGAGCAGACAAATCCACATTATCCTGTTTATTTATTTATGTATTTTTTGGTTTGATTTTACAAATACCCATTTTTGGTAAACTGAAGAATAACGACAAAAAATTAGAAGATAGTTGTGTCCTCAACTTATTTCCACGATCCAATACAAAAGTATCAGAACTGATCAATATTAGTATGCTCAAAATAATATAATTGATTTCAATGCATTGCTGTTTCTTATTAAATTCTCTCACCCCTTTTTTTTCTTTTTCTCACAAGATAATCAAAATAAATTAGTACAGAGGAATTTTCTACTCTTCTACGCATGCTTTTTGGAGTCTTACTTCACACAATATAATTATTACCCAGTAATGATTTTTCCATACACTATTGTGGTTTTAGTAAACACTGAGTCTTACTTTGCACAATACGACAATTAACCAGTGATAATTTTTCCCATACAGTATTGTGGTCTTAGTAAACTCTTTTAAGTTGGACTCATCAGTGCACCTCCAGGTTTCTACTAAACCTTGATTAAAAACTGTCGGGACTCTTTCCCATCTCAACTCTTATATCTTGACATCTTTAGTAACCTGATTTTTCCCTGTTTTTTATTTTTCTAAAAATCAATTAAATAAATTTTCAGATTCTCACCAATCAGAATTGTTGAATCGCAGCGCTGAGTGAGTCTGGTCTCGGGTCTAAGGCCCTCCTTCTCACCCGTCTTTGTGGGGAGGTTGAGGTTGAAGGGAATATCTCCTCAGGGTGTGCACTACCACCGTCGACCCTGAGTCCAGAAACCCTCACACAAGCGATCCCACTTCTGATACCAAATTGTAAATTGAAAATCTGAAAATTAAGACCATGACCCCATGACCAAGATTGTCTTTCTGGTGTTTTAATCGAGCTTTGCAAAGGATCAGTACATAGTCACACTCAAAGTGTAAAAGAAACTGATAATCAAGTCAAGAATGTAAATCTGTCTTACAGGGTTAGGAGATGAAGGAGGTTGGGTCAGGATAGACCTGAACTGCTTATCGGAAGAGTCGGGATGTGATTGTGTTATCAGAAGTTGTTCTTCCAAAGGGAAAACAGTTGTGTGTTCAAGGACGAGTAACCACTTAGTGCCTGACAGAACATGAGAAATAACTAAGAGGAACAACAGTGACCAGTTTGGTGAATAATTTTCCCACCACAGTGGTTACACAGCGTTGGGTAATTTCTCTATCATCCCTGGACACATCAAGACCATAAATACTGGGCAACAGGTCCCACTCGTTACAACACAGACATTCTTCCTCTGTGGGCATAGAGTCACAGCATTCACAGGAGCACAACCAGTCTTCACAGATTCACAGACATGCAGCAGCTGCTTCACCCTCATCTGCCCGTTGCCCCTCTCTCTCTATCCTCATCCGCTCTTTGTTTGTAGGAACTCAAACTCCTCATCCGTATACTCGGGCTCAAATAAGTACTGGCAGCCACTGAAATCAAAGGTCTCATCTACATTCTCCAAATCAGGTAAATATTTAGCCATGACACTTCAATCGGCCTAGTAAACTCTCACCTGTACTATGGGACAACCAACTGACTTTTACAAGTCATGGCTCCTCTGTTTCCTTCCAGTAACAAGCAAAGATCCCGTGAGATTTTGTCACACACAGCCCGGAGCAAGTGAAGGGTAAGACAGACGCTTCGCATGCTGTTGACAGAGATAAAACTGGCAATCTGAGCGGGTCTGTGGTGAAAAAAAGCACTTTCAATGCAAGAACTTGTACAGGACACATTTGTCCAATGTATACTGTTGTACTTATTTCGCAGCTGCCAGCTGCATCTTCCTTCCTCAATACTGGACCAATTTCAAAACGAGCTGTCTCAATCAAGGCCAAGGTTGAAAATTTTCAAAGTTGTCCTTTAATACTCACTCATAATTACACCATGTCTTGATGGAGACTACATTCTATGAAATTTTCTGACCATTCTATGGCCATTATCACTAAAGGCTAAAACACACCGGGCCACGCTGCATCACTCTCGTCCAAGACAGTGTGCTTGGAATATATCTCGACCTCAGCATCTCTGACCCTCCATCTTTGCCCTCAAGCTAGCGTGTGTTGTGAGACTGAGCTCCTGTCTGTGCAGGAGAGCAGAGGCAGTGGTCTGAAGAAGTGTCTGTGTGTTAAAGTGATAGTTCACCCAAAAATGAAATTCCACTCATGCCATTTACACCATGTTTTTAGCCTAAACAGGGCTGTACAGTGCGACAATTTTCGTCGCATTTGCTACTAAAAATCATTCTGTGCGAAGAGAAATACGTGTCCACTCGCACAAGTGTGAAGGAGTTGCGCTGGTATCATGTCTAACAAAAAATAGTAGGGAAAACAAGGCTATAGGCCACATACGGCCCGCGAGATAATTTCATGTGTCTGTTATGAATGGCCCATCGGTAAATAGCACTCCCACCACTCATACTACAAGTCCCACAATGCACTGCGTCAGCTGCCGCGCAACTCGAGAAATAAATCAGCTCGCAGTCGCGAAGACGCGAGCTTCTGTAAAACGACAATGTAAACAGGTTTGTCTTATAGTGCCATAATTTTCAACATGATGTAATCTTCAACATGATGCCCATCCAGCACAAAGTCTTCTCTCCGTAATATATAAAAAAAACACTCCATTCTTAAACAGAGTACTGTTGGAGGCCTCATTAAAAGAACGCTCCATTCTGAAGTAGTGTACTGTTGGGAGTTTCACAGGGTAGTGATAAAGATCAAACCATAACATCAATCACTGTCACCTAAAGACCTTGTAGGTACTTTCCAGCCCTTGGTGCTTCTCACACAGCGTAATTGTCAGATCAGGTGTTTTGTTTCATGTGTAACATTGATCTGTTTTGTCATTTAATTATTTTTTTAAAAAATATAAGATTGATGTATGCAAACCTAAGGGAAGTAGCAATTTGCTAAGAAAATGAATGTCATTATGATTCCATAAGGTAAAATTTAATACACAAATATGTTTGATTGTGAGCCAAAATGTTCAAAGTGGGAGGAGGCTCTAAACAGTATATAACAAGGTGTTTTGCACCTCTTTCTTCAGTCTAAACCTGGGTTTGACTCAAGCTTGTTGATTTTTCTACCTAGAGAGATCAATAAACTTTGTGTGGCAGAACTTTGTTGCCCTTCCAGTGATTTTTCCAGACTTTGCCTGATTCTTCTTTTTGATGGTTTGAACTCTGAAAATATACAAGTGATAACAGTGGTTATTTATTAAGGTTTTTAGGGTGTTGTGGCTCTAAGCCCAGACCTTACTGGCCTATTTTTCTGAGCTTTTCTGACTCAGTGCAAAGAAACACAAGTATATGAGGAGGGAGATGAACTGCAGCTCCACCTGAAACCAGGTAAAAATAAAAATAAGACTGACCCACAGCAGAGAGAGAGAGAGAGAGAGAGAGAGAGAGAGTCAATATGGACAGATGTGTCGACTTGATATAAAAAACTTTTTATGATCATGAATCATAATATTAATGTACACTTATGTGGTGTGTGATTTTTTTTTTTACTCCAAGTCTGATCTGTCTACTTTTAAATACTTAATTGCTGCGTTATTGTAAGTCATGATGAAGAGTCCAGAATCTGTCTCTCCTCTTCATCTCCTCAGTGTGTGTCAGTGTGAAGTTTAACCTTTTCCTAAAATACTGCTGGTTCTGTGGTGTTAGATTTTAAATCTGAAGCCTGCAGTGCACCATAGAAGCTACAGTTGACTTTTCTGTTGAAGTTCTCAGTGCGTTTTGGCCTTAATGTTAAATTGAGCAGGTCAATATGTTCATCTGTACCTGATGGGCTGATGGGTTTGTAATATTATTATATGAGCATATTTTTATGCCAAATGCAGTGCCATTGAGGGTTTGCATGATTAAAGTGTGCGATATCTTGTGTGCAGACAAAAAGCAAGCATTTTCAAATGTAACCCCCACCTGGATATGTGAGCTGAAATATTCTGAGCTGAAATATTCTCGTTTTCTTTTGTTATTGTTGAAGAAAAAAATATTTTAAATCTTATTTATTTTATTGAGAAGAAAACTGTTGCAGTCTGGCTGTTCAAATTCATATTTCTGAATAAAACATAGTCAGTTTTAGACAGTTTAATAAATGTTAATCCTGTTTGGCCCGCGACTTAGACTGTGTTTTAAATTTTGGCCCTTTCTGTGTTTGAGTTTGACACCCCTGCTATAGGCTGTCTCTTGTCCTATACGTCAGTTGTTGTAGCAATGCTTCACGGGAGTTGTAGTTCTAAGTATGTACGGTCCTTCTCAATCCGAATACAAAAGAACTACATTTCCGGGTAAACAAACCAAAAAAGCACTGTTTTGTAAATATTGTGTGGCAGGAGGTGAACTGATGGCAGGGAATAAGCCATACATCACAGGGAGTACAATCTTTAAACGTGACAACGTTTATAAACACAGTATTACAAAGCGACACATCGTCTGTAGAGATGCTCACCTCGCCTCAAGTCAAGTTTTTTTGTAACATATTGTTCTGTTTTGAGTGTTCAATTTGAATGTTCAAGTACGTAAAATAAATAAGAATTGAAAGATCTGCTGCTGATTTAAAAATAATTTCAGTGGAAACGTGGAAAAAAAGTGGAAATAGTGTTACTGCAGTATTTTATCACTAAGAAATAACAAGATTTGTATGCATAGGCCTATGATGAGTAAATGGCAGATTTTAGTGTTGAACAGTAAAAATGACTAATTTTACTATTTTTCTCAAAGATGAAACCCTAACATTACAGAATGCATGATTATAATCAGCAACTTTGAGATAAAAAAATGTGGTTTGAATGGGAGTTAATTGTCCTTAACGTCTAAATCTGATGCTACACAAAAAGTAATATAGCATTAAAGTCAATATTTTGGTTAATCCTTGACATATCCAAGACTGATAAAAAAAAATGCCCCAGCCACCCAACATTTGTTGTATGGAAAAAATCTAAATTTCTTTGCTTTTTTTCATAAATAATAACAGTGATATCGAGTAATCAAACAGGCATTTAAAGGGTTAAACTTCTCAAAATGATTGAATGTTTAGTTTTGGGGGCAGGACTGAAGTTGTTTGAGAGATTTATGCAGAAAAAAGTAGAAAAAATATGAATCTGTACTTTTTTAATGTAGTTTTTATGGAGGTGGACATTTTTGTCCTTAACAACCAATTAGGATGGAAATTAAGACGAAGCCAGGGGGTTAACATTGTTAGAATTTCTGATCAGTATCGAATTTAGCCAATAAACAAGTTAACTAACTGTCCAACTGTGTGTGCTACTAAATTTTTCGTTGTGCTATTAAAATTTTTAACTTGCTAGCACCAGTGCTACCACCTAAAATAGTAAGTGTACAGCCCTGCTAAATGTCATCTGTAGCCTTTCAGGTCCAAATGCTCTGTAGTCATGGTAATGGGGTCCTTTGACGAGAGGGTCCTGCAAGGACAGATGGACCACGCTCATTCCAGCCCAGGTGCCCCACTCCCAAAGCAAAAAAGCTACGAAGATCTAGAGAGGGACAGCAGAGAGGAGGGAGGGAGGGGGATCGTGTGTGAAGTGCCGACTGATAGAAAACTTTTTTGATGATAAATCCTGATGGTACTGAACAGTTATCTGATTAAAATATCTGTCTGAAACAGACAGATGCTCGGCTACTCTATGAAATGTTTGTCACTTCACTGCATTATTCTGAAGCCTGCAGTGTGTTTTGGCCTTTGGGAAAAAAGTGTATAGTTTTTTTTAAGGCTGCCTCAAGGGTTAAAGGGATATTTTTCAAGTGTTTAAAGTGTAATTCAAATGTAACTTTATTAAATCAAATACATTAACCTAAATGACAAATATGCCCAGAAACCCTCAGAGGCACTGCATTTGGCATAAAAATACATGCTCAAATAATTACATGACAAACCCAAGTCCATCAGGCACAGATGAGCATACTGACCTGCTCAATTTAACATTAAGGCCAAAACACACTAAAAACTTCAATAGTTAAGTCAATTGAAGCTTCTAATAGCGCACTGCACTGTAGCGATACTAATTTCAAACAAGGTAAACTTCCAGCTCTCCTCACAGATCAACGATAAAGAAGGGCACTACTTAATGGTCAAAGGTTTAATTGACCACAAACAAGTTACATTATTGAATGTTTATAGACCACCAGGAAATAATAAACAGCTGATCAAAAAAGTTTTTAATCTTATATCTGGTGTGTGATATAGTGTCAGGTGTGTTGGTATGTGGGGGAGACTGGAATATCCAACTTTATCCCTCCATGGACTCCTCAAACAAAACAAAACAAAAAAATAATAAGACCTGAAGCAGTATACATCAAAAAATTGCTTAAATAATAAGATGGTATGGTACATGTGTGGAGGGAGCTACACCCACTTGATAGATGCTTTACTTTTTTTTTCTCATGCTCATTCTGTATATTCAAGAATTGATTATTTTTTTATGTTTAATTCAGATCACCACAGGATTACCAAATGTAACATTGGGGTAAGGGGTATCTCTGATCATGCATGGGTATACTTAACACTGCATTTTGACAGCAAGCCCAAAGACACATTGTGGAGATTTAACACTAATCTTTTGAATGATCCTCAATGTCAGAAATACAAAAAGGGAGAATTTCAAGAATACATGACCCATAATGACAATGGCACAGTGTCTCCCAGTACACTGTGGGACGCTGCAAAAGCTGTTATAAGAGGTAAACTTATCATGTGGTCAGCTCAGAAGAAGAAGGAAAAAGAGAAACAAGGATTTGACTGAAAACTTAAAGTCTTTGGAGAATAAACACCCATTGGAATGGTATTAAACCTTTAGAGAGATTATAATACCAGTTCTTAAGGAATGTTTTAATTATGGTCTTCGAGGGGGGGAGACTCCATCGTCCTGGACACAAGCAGTAATTTTAGTAATTCCTAACACGGGTAAAGATAAGTCTAGTTCTTACAGACCCATATCTGTTTTAAATATGGAGGAAAATATAATCCTGGATTTGACAGATACAGACCAAACTGGTTTTGTAAAAAACAGGCAGACCCAGGACAATGTGAGGCGGGCTTCCACCTCATTGAGTATATGAGAAACAGTGGATAGAGAATCTATTGCAGAGAAAGCTTTTGATTCTGTTCGATGGGAATATTTATACTTGGTTCTTAGACGATTTGGTTTTAACAGCCAGGTAGTTGGATGCCTGAAATCTTTACCTTCATTGCTCTCCCACAGCCAGAATTAAAATAAATGGGAATTTATCTAAAACAGCGTCTCTTGAGAGGGGATGTCGTCAGGGATGCCCCCTCAGCCCTACACTTTTCGCCCTCTTTATTGAGCCACTAGCACAGGAAATCGGAGAAGATAATGACGTAACAGGCATATTGATTGGAGATACACAACACAAGACCTGTCTGTACGCAGATGACATTCTTGTGACGCTTACCAACCCTAATGAAAGCTTGCCTAAATTACTATCTCTTCTTAAAGTATTTGGTTCATACTCTGGGTACAAATTGAACTTACAGAAAACCCAAACTTTTTACTATGAACCACAAGAAAAAGTTTACAGATTATGTCATTTTAAATGGAAGGGTGACATAATTAAATACCTGGGAGTACAAATACCTAGAGATCTAACTGCCATCTATGAACATAACTATACTCATATAACAGCGGATATTAAGGCCGATTTAAATCGCTGGTCATTATTACCAATGAACACGTATAATCGAATAGACGTTATAAAGATGAATATATTACCCAGGCTGCTCTACCTTTTTCAGTCATTGCCTGTTGATGTCCCTCCCAAGCAATTCAGTGAGTGGAACAGAATGATTTCAACCTTCATTTGGGGAAAGCAAAGACCCAGGATTCGATTTCAAACATTACAATTACCCAAGGACAGAGGAGGAAGGGCTTCAGCCTGCTTAGAAGATTATTACAAAGCAGCACAGTTACGTTTTCTGTGTGATCCTACATATGATGCGCAACGGAAAGACATAGAACAAACTCAAACAAACATACCTCTTCAATCTATATTTGGGGAAAAATCCCTTCAGAAGAAATATTTAGACAAATTATCTAAATGGACTGCAGTCCCCTTAAACATTTGGCATAAAGAATTTAAAGACCTGAACTTCGAGAGGAATGCACGAATATTACACTGGGTGGCGTATGACACAGAATTCACACCGGCTAAATTTGAAAACAGATTTAAACTCTGGACAAATGCAGGCATGACCTCATACTGTATGATATCCTCCAATAGAGGCTTAGATACCTTTCAACAAATTTAAAAAACATATAACGTAGTAAAGAAAAGCAATAACCAGAAAATGGTTGAGCATAGAACCTCCTAAAACCTTTGAGTGGATAGAAATAGTTAATGACATTTATACTATGGAACGATTGACCTTTTCCCTGAAAAAAATGGAAGTCCTATTTGAAACTGTAGTGATTTCTTTATACATGTTTGGTTGGAGAAACAATGTAATGTATTTTTCCTATGCACAAACAGAGCAGACTTTTAAGTTAAGAAAGAATGGGAGACATCTCACTTTGAAGGAAACACTGAGGACTAGCATTAAATGGAGCCAAGGATCATAAAAACTTTTTGGACCTCAAATAACACTCATGGACATAAAGGACTTTTTCGACAATGAATGTAACCCGGGTTCATTCAATCCTCATTCTGTATGTTTAGCATTTCTCTACACCTGTGATGACCCTGTCTGTTTTAAGTTCTGATTTTGTTTAAAAGAAAATAATAAAAATAAAGTTTAAAAAAAAAATTGTGTTGTTAAAAAGGAATTCACATTAAAGCATTAACGCGTTAACTTTGACGGCCCTATTAAATATACATTCATCGCATAGTTTGTGTTTTGCAGCTACACCCTACCTCAGAAATGTTGTGTTTTTTGTCTGACAAATAATTACAGGAATATTTTTTAGTCATAATTTGTCTGCAATCTCATTATGTGAAATAAAAAAAATAGTATCATTAAGCCAGTATCAGAAATTGTATCGAATCGTGAGTTGAATGTATTTTTACATCCCTAGTCACCATTAGGGATGTTCCTGGTGACTAATTTCCCTGTCGATTAAGGCAAAATTGAATTTAGACTAATCGACTGGTCTAACACTAAGGAAATACTCAGAAAGCTGCTAAAATGTAGTAGAATTTATTGATTTATAATGTTAAACACTGTCCGAAAAAAATACTGTGTTTATTAAGAGCCAATGGAAGACGTTAATCACAGTCTACAATCGCAAAATCGTACTTTAAATGCCGCTGAAATGCGCGTTTTTTTGCGCTGTGCAATACAAGCCTCACACATTGCTGTACAAAACATGACAACAACTCACTAAACGCTTCACCTATTCAGACCAGAGGGTCACAGTGTCTGCGTGTAAAGGACCCAGAGCTAATGTTAGCTGCCAGCCTGACACACAATGTGGCTAATGTTAGTAATGCTAGCAGCAGCAGTTTGGCTTGCAGATTTCTGTCCGTGTAAGTTCTTAATGTGGGCACATTTCTCCAGTCGAGTGAATACATATCAGCTTATTCTGTCACAGTTTTACATTCATCTGTCCGACTTTGCAACTCTGGATGTTTATATCAGCAAACATCCCCAAACATCATCCAGACTTCTTCAGGTTTCTTCTTTTGTTTTTTTTTTCTCACTGCTAAGCATTACTACAGCAAACTGTTGCATGAAGTCAGCCTCTGTTTTGTTTACATCTGCCTACCATCACAAGAGATTGCGCTTCCTCTGGTATATAAACTTGATAAGACTGAGGCTAAGAGTGACCCGGAGCACTTTTGAAGAAAATGTAAAAGATTTCATTGCCAGTGATTTATTATGAATGTACAATTCAATTTTCCAAAAATGTTTTTGTATACTGCCGATTACAGGTCTTACAAAGAAAGAAAATTTGAATTAGCAAAGGTCAGACTTTAAATAGAATGGAATTGGCCATGGACACTGCAATCTATACAATTCTAATCATACAGTTGGTCTAATAATGTTGGTTGGTTAATGGTTTAATAATTTGTGTATCAATTACTTTGTGGCTGATCAGGTTAATTATCAGCTAATTATTGTCAGTTTCTAACTGCAGTATGCAATAAATGGTTGCCCTTTGTGTGTGTTTACCTGTCACTCACTACTGAAAGTACACAACACAATAAAAACCCGATATTTTTATAATAGTGAAATATAAAATGAGTTTTTACGTTGTCTGATTGACTGCATTTATTTATTGGTTTGATTAATGGTTTAAGGTTACGGGCTGTTTCCCAGAGTTGGGACAACCTTAAGGCAGACCTTGAAATACAACTTACGATGCATGTAGCGCTACGAAGGCTCTGGGAAACGGGGCCCAGGTCTGACAAAGAAAGAACCAATACTTTTATAGTCATACTCCTATTACGCTATACCACATGGAAGCAGCTTACCTTAATAGTGATAACGCACTTGCCACTCTGTATTTTACACCCAGCAGCAAAGTCTTGTAACACCAGTATACACACTGAGTGTTAAAGTGAAAAACATGGTGACACAAAACACTGCATGCCAAAAACATAATATAGGACAAGCAATTGTATAATTCCTCTGGAATAAAAAAAAAAAAAAAAAAACATTCAAAAAACACAGAGAAATAACCACTGGCAAAGGACAATCCCATCGTTACTTTGTGATCATCTAATGAAATCTTTGAATTGATACAACAAAGTACGTAGTAATTTCTGGGGTAGTGGATCTTTTGTTTGTTCCGTTTTGTTATATGATTTTGTCTTTTATGCGATGCAGAACAGGAATTAGCTGTAAACCAGTTTTAAGTGAGTCAGAGCTGTTTAATTCGAACTGATTTTATTACAATTTTCATCTTTTCCTGCAAATAATAAATGAAATAAAAGTGAAAAATGTTTCTCATTTATCTCATTTACACATGAGACTCATAATAAGATATAAACATCACTGTAAAGTCTCCCTCTCTGTCTCTACTGTTACTATATTTAGTAAAACTATCAGGATTTTTTGGCAACTAACAGCACTCTACAAACATAGCATTAATTGAATCAAAATGTAAAGACTGACACATTGCATTGTCTTGTATTGCGTCGTATCGTATTGTATCGTATCGTATCAGAATTGAATCGTATCGAACCGAATCGTTGGCCGCTTAAAGATTTATAAAATATATCATATTGTTGAACATGTATCGAGATACATATCGAATTGTCTCAGTCAGTGAGATTCACACCCCTAGGCCTGATGCTATCAGCTAGTGTTTGTGAATCGTACTCCTTACAGCAGTGGTTCCCAGGCTTCTTTGGCTCGTGATCAAATATCGGCAATATCTGGTTAAAACATATATTATAATGCTCTCTCTTAACCCACCATATTTAATTGAGCGGCTGAGGTTGTGTTTTTAACATTATAAAGATTAATTTAATTTTAATTTAGCAATTATTTATTTAAGTATCTGTCAAACCCATTTTGAGGTCCTGACCCAAGGTTGGGAACCACTGCTGTAAGGAGTACATACCAAATTCTGAAACTGAAAAGAAAAGATCTGAAACTGAAACAGAAAGATCCGAAAGTGAAAAAAAGATTTGGAACTATAAAAAATAATATTCGAATCTGAAAAGATAAAATTTGTAACAGAAAGAAATAGGATCTCAAATATCAAAATAATTACCAGAGTGAATCATAATTATACTTAACCTGAAAAATTTTTTTGAACACTTATTTTTACTTTGAATACACTGATGTATTTTTCAAAATTCAAGATCAAAACAGTTTCAAATTTTATTTTTCAAGTTCAAAACATTTGGCCCCAATATAGCTCCATAGGTTTAAAGCTAAAACCCAAAAAGGG